>NC_056739.1:6122766-6192766 GCF_019279795.1 Protopterus annectens | reverse complement strand
ACTAGTAAAACAGACTCTGTATTGCTATTAAAAATGCTGTGAATTATTTGACGTGGATGAAACCAGCAGCCTTCCTGCCATCCCAGAAATGTTTCCCTTAATACTATTTATAGTTTTAATACCATTAGTAACACTTTGTTTTCAAAGTATGACAATATAATTTTTAGTTTAAATATGAAGTTATGTTTTTTACACATTTCCTGCAATATTTGCAAGAATACATCATGGCATGCTTCTATTTTTGATGTCAAAATGCAATATACTGCAGTTGCTGTTCTGGTATCTACACCTCTAACTGCAGAATGCAGCATTCATTTGTACTTAATGGAAAATTCCATCTACTAAAATGTACTCAGCCTGACATAGCAGTTGGGGGTTACCAATAGTCATCATTACAGCTGCATTTCTGATACTATCATCTGTACAGCTACGTTTCACAATAAAAACACCACTTTTTTAATCGGCAGCATTTCACTTGTCAGTACGCACAGATCAGATTTAGCAGCGTCAGTGTGCAAAAGGTAGCACACCACTCACTCTGGTGCAGAGGGCTGTGGGTTCTGCTCCCATACCAGGCTGATTGATTGCTGACACTGTAGTGCAGCATAAGAGAGGTACCGCCCTCCTGAGAATGCAGTCTTTCACATGAAAAACGAAACCTAAACCCCATCTGCTTGAGTTGGTGACAGGTCAGGTGGATGTCAAAGATCCCCCGGCACCTGGTGAAAAGAGTTCCCTGATGCCCTGGGCAAATTTCCAGTAGCTGTATAAATACCACTTTGGTCTCCCCTGAAAAGAGGCTACTATCCTAATGTGATTAACGCGGTAAACAAAGGATAAATAAATAAAATAAATAGCACATATGTCAGAAGCACTCATCTTTCTTTTGCTGTGCTTTACTCTATGTACACTCTGTTTAATACCATTAATACTAAGTTAATGTGTAGCCACTGTTCTGGAAGTACTAAAATGCACCTCTGAAAGAACTTTGCTGACCTCCTCAGCCAAGCTTAATGCCTTTTTCCTAATGCTGTCATTTGCAGTCCACGCTCCTACTGAAAACATGTCTGTACTATGGTGACCATTCAATTTAATAACTTCCTCACTCGCCATCACAATTACTCACTGTTATACACCTGCGCTTACATTTCTTGGGACCCTTGTCTGTACAGCATCTGTATTTCTCATTAATTTTTCCTCCAGATGATAGAGAGAACCATCTACAGATGCCACAGTTTTATAAATATGTCCGATTTCTCCTGGAACAAAACAGTTTTCATTACCATTCATGCTTTTAAGGGTGATTAAGGAAAGCTGCCATCCATAAATTCACAAAAATGTATGAGACTGCACTCAGACTTTAAAATTCTGCATAATGAAATACAAATAGCTTACTGGCTGTGTTACTTTTGCATGTGACGCATGACTGACTTCAGCGCACATAGATAACGCCTTCATACTTACAGTTATATACTTAATGCATACTTTATCCTCTAGTAAAGTTAAAATAAAAGAACATTTTGCTTTGCCAACACCTACTTCTCATTACATGATGGAACCATGACAATGTCCTTAATTTCATATCAGCAATACTAAAATGAACATAAGGTTGATGCTGCAAGTCTTGGTAATAACATAATAGCATTTTGGAGATGAAATGTTTCTTAAAATTGTCCTTAATAAAAAATAACATTTTTTGTAACTCTTCCTACCATTTACCTTAACACCAAAATCCTGAGATCCATCACATTCTCCAGTGCAGTGATGACCAAAGTCATTTAGGAATGGACATTTTCCCTAGGTGTAGTATTTTTCATTTAATGTAATGACATTCTACCACATTAAGTTGCACCCAGTCATGTAATTTGTCCAAACAATGTTGTAAGACTTTCTGGCATCAACTGAAGCTATTAATCTTGCACTTCTGGCATCATCTGTCCACTTTCTCTGTATATGAGTTTATAATGAATAATCATCAGTGAGTTTGATGAAAACACAAAACATCAAAAAAGCTCACCTTTGATTACCATTAATTGCCTCTAAAATCACTGCAAAAAAAAGTAATCGCAAATGTTAATCAATGGGTTACATTTGCGATTGTGAAAAGTAAAATATGAAAAGTAAAAAAAAGATCCTCTTCCTATTTCTGATTTTTTTCTGGGCATGCATATGGGACTTGCATCTCCAAGCATACCCAGTACATCAGTGCTTTGGAAAGTAAACAATGGAGAAAAGAAGTTCCCCATTGCTCTGTTTTGATTCCTTTTCCTTTTTTTAAATAAAAAAAAAATAGTTTGGGGCAATTTAGGGGTAGGAGAGCTGCAGTCTTGACTCCGTAGATACGAGAAAGACAGCTTGAAGAAAATACAAGGGGAATCAGGTACGTTAAATTAAATACATGTACCTGATTTAACGTATCTGATTTCCCTTGTATTTTCTTCAAGCTGTCTTTCTCGTATCTGTGGAGTTGGGAGTATAGCTTTTTTTTTTTTTTTTTAATAAAAAAATTAAAACTTGGACAATATATCAACGGAAAAAAATTCCGGGCGACCGAACCTTTTCCTTTGGTATATTGTCAGATTTACAACGGGCATGCTGGCCAATCAGCGTGCACGTTTTGGAATATTAATGGGGGGTCATTGTATAATAGTCAATGTAATGAACATTAACCATTATATAATTAAACACACTGTACCAATGACGGAAAACACTGTTTCACCACTTGATAAAATGTGGGCAGTAATAGCTCGTATAGCAGTCATAATTGCATCACAAAAGGTAGAAGACACTCACAAAAAAAAGAACTTCAAATGGTAGAACATAGAAATGAGAGCGTGCACAAAGCACTGACTACTACTAAGGACAAATCACAAAATGGAATACTTCTTTCACATTAACAAATTACAAAACGGAATACTGACTACTACTAAGGACAAATCACAAAACAGAATACTGACTACTACTAAGGACAAATCACAAAACGGAATACTTCTCTCTCATTAATTAACAAATCACAAAATGGAATACTTCTCTCTCATTAATTAACAAATTATAAAATGGAATACTTCTCTCTCATTAATTAACAAATCATAAAACGGAATACTTCTCTCTCATTAATTAACAAATCACAAAATGGAATACTTCTCTCTCATTAATTAACAAATCATAAAATGGAATACTTCTCTCTCATTAATTAACAAATCACAAAACGGAATACTTCTCTCTCATTAATTAAGCCCTATAGAGGGTAACCTCCAGCTACAAAACCCATATCATGCATTATGTCAACAGCAGTACTGTTAGGGAGAGAGATTTTTGTAATGTAATGCATAGGATCGGGGCTAGGGGCTAGGGGTAGGGGAAGATTTTAGGTAAGCATACATGATTAAGAGTGGGCAAGGGGGTTTCACCATGAAACTGGAAACGATCCCTAACACTAATTCTACTCCCAGCCCTACACTTACATTACTAAAAACATTTTAGCTAATGGTACCTCTGGTCAAGACAAAGGACACCGAACATGAACAACACTAAATCTTTCCCTTATCTAACACTTACACTAACCATAACTATCTTTGCAGCCACCCACTTGTCAGTCAAACATAAGTTCTCCTGCACACTCCTACTTACCTACACTTTCTAAAACTTTAATTCAGCCATATGTGATTCACACAAATGAGCCTTCACACATTTAAACATTGTCTTTCTTGCATTCCCAAAACGTTTTCTATGAAATCAATATTCTGCCTTTTGAAGTACAGCTGCACATTAATATACAAATATGCATATATACATATAGATGTCTGTGTGTATGTATAAAATACAAACAAATAATAAACACATATAAATATATATATATATATATATATATATATAGTTGTGTTGACGAACTTCACATTTTGTCAGTAGGTATGTGAACTGCTACAGCTCGCTGAAGCTGCATGCTGTTGATGGTATGTAGTCAATTCTGCTTTGGTTGGCTATAAACACTGTAATAATGTATTATGAAGATGTATGTAAAATTCCATTCAGAGCACTATATAATAATGAATATTAAAGCTCTGGAGACGCACATAACATATACAATTCATGAGACATTCATTGGTTCATAGGCACGTACTAAACTTACAGTCAAGGAGACCATTGAGAAGCTCAGCCTTATCATAAAATACTGTCAGGAGTCTAACAATGTCCCACATTTAACAGATTTACTCCACATATCGCAAGTGAAAAATTGTGAACAATGGTTTTAAAAGTAGCTATGGAAGTCCACTGTTTGACAGGTAAAAGCAACCTTTCATGGAAATGAAGGGTTCATTAGGTGAAGTACCTGACATACCATATGGTATGTTCATATGGTAGTATTCAGTTAGGTCTCTGAAATGGATGTTTGCTGTACAGCAGGTTCTAGTTAGGTGAAGGCATCCAAAGAGTGTTGTCTCATTCATAGCATGCAAGGCAAAACAGAGATCATCCCTTCAGAGTCTGAATGACACTGAATAGAAATCAAGGACTTAAGTCTTTTAGAGTTGCCAAGTGTACTGAGACCTCACATCATTTTGGTGAGAAAACACTGAGGTTCCTCAAGCTTGTTTAGATGCCTGACAAAGTACATGCTGGAAGGTGCATTGTATTCAGTGTTGAGCCTAATAAAAACTATAACTTCTCTGGACCTTGAGGAGATACTTTGAAGAATAAGATATTCAAGGCGGAAGGATTTTCTAACCACCACAGTGATGTGTTGGTCAAAGGAGTGTCTGTTATCAGCATATCTACCCAAGTTCCAGATGAGTGTGCCAAATTTAAGTGGATGCTATCTGTGAGGTATGCAGCAGTGATGCTAGATTTCACAAGAACCTATGCTGCATCTCCTGGAGTTGAGGGCTAGAGCATAATTAGTATCCAAGCATTTGTTAGTTTGATTGTTTGTTTGTTCTAACCCTTGCTGGAGAAATCAGATTCATCTGTGCAGCACTGTAATGTTTTTGAATGTCATAATATGAGATGTCCCTTATGGACAGAGGTAGCTTATAAATACCTGGCCCACAATTTCCTACTTGGATACAGGATATCATTATTGTTTCAGGAAAACTTGGCTAGGCTTATAAAGTACCCCCAGGTCATTAGCCTAGTAACAATCTATGAATCTATGATCTGCCTGCCATTATTCAGATAAATATGCTTCTACTGTAGTGTTGTACTATGCTTATGAATACAGTGGCTTGCCCATGTTTTACATTGCTTCTTTTAATATAAGTGTAGATTTGGGTTTTGGGGGGGGGGTAGTTTTACATAGATTACAATGTTCTGAGGTTGCCATGTGTAGTTTACCATGACATGGTCAAGCTCTATTTACCTGATGTTGAGGTGTGCAGGCTGTACTTGCTCAAACTGTTTCCTCTGTAGCCATGTGCTCACTACATTCTATTGTGATGCAAAGCCCATATGCCATGTAATATTGTTTTCTCTGAGGCTGAGTTTTAGCTGAGAAATAAGAACCCTTAATTATATGGAATAATAATAATAATAATAATAATAATAATAATAATAATAATAATGTTGTTGAGTCTTTTGGCTTCTCCCAGTTAGGAGTCGCCACAGCGGAACTCCAGTCTGCTAATGATTGGCAGCAGATTTTTTACGTGCCGAGTTGCCAGCCCTGACCCACAACCTTCAACGAAGGTATGCCCATTCATGAATGTCTCCACACAGAAGACACTCTAGCTGAGAGCATCTTCTGTGTGGAGACATGCGTGAATGGGCGTACCTTTGTTGAAGGTTGTGTGTCAGGGCTGGCATAATAATAATAATAATAATAATAATAATAATAATAATAATAATAATAATAATTCTTCCTCAGTGTTAGAGTAACCCTGAACTGAAAACATATAATTGTGCAAATCCATGAATTTCAGATCTCAAGAACATACTTGAACTGAAAGCATTTGTGCTGAAATATGCAAGCTCCTAATTTTTGCTGATATGTTTTGAGGTAACGTACCAGACCCATGCATTTGAGGTAACATACCAGACCCATGCATGTTTCTGTGTTTTGTCTCTGAGCTTTAACTTTTACTGAATAGCATAAGCGTGACATGTTTATATGAATTTTAGATACTTTGATGGAATATCAAAGACATATATTAAATTGTTTTGGCAATATGCCAAAAGTGTAAATAAACTTTTAATGACCTAAAGAAAACAAATTAATGTAGCAAATTAGTTGAGAAGTTAGTGGTGGTCATTTGTGTAGAGGGAAGATGATTCTAAGCTAAAACAGTAGGTAGAGGGCACAGCCCGATACAAAAGGTTGGTGGGTCACACCTTGGCAGTCCTACCACTCTTCTGGACAGCGCATATAGGCTGAGGGGTGTTGGAGGACAGTGGGCAGCATGCTACAGGAATTCCAATGGGCATTTTATATGATTTAACATGAGCACCCTGTACGATCCCAGTACAAGACTGGAGCAGCAAAAATATGTCCTAATGAAATAACAGGAGAATAAAAGACTCTGTCCTACAACATATTATTATACTAGTATTTTATGCAAGCATACTGTATTGATGGGATTCTTCAAATAACCTTTGCATACCTTTAGCAGGTAAAATATGTTACAGATTCAGAACATATGGGGTGCACACTCAGACATTGTAGCAGAAAGGAGGAAGCAGGTGCATTTAAATTAAGGTTGCTGCAGATACCTTACGTAGAGAGAAAGTATAAAATAAGTGATTAAAAATGCTCCTTTTGCTGTAATAATACCAAAATTACTCAATGTATGCCAAGAACAAAATACTGATTTAAAAGTACATACTTATTGCACCTCACTGTCAGAGTATACGTGTTTATATACATGCACATACATACATATATATATATATATATATATATATATATATATATAATATATATATATATATATGTGTGTGTGTGTGTGTGTGCTTCTAAACACACATGCACATATACATAATTTAAATAACATGCACAGTGTCATACACTGAGTGTCCTGAAGGAAGCTTCTTCTTTCAGCTTTTCCCGGTTAGGGGTCGCCACAGCAGATCACCGTCTGCTCATGATTGGCAGTGGAGTTTTACGGTGTCAAGTTGCCAGCCCGGTGCCCAACCTTCCACAGAAGGAACACATGCACTCATGCCTAGGGCCAATTAAGTGTGTCCAATCCACCTACAGCATGTCTTTGGGATGTGGGAGGAAACCGGAGCACCTGGAGGAAACTCATGCGGCCACAGGGAGGACATGTAGACTCCACGCAGAAAGCACCCCAGCCGAGAATCGAACCAGACAACCTCTTGCTGTGAGGTGGCAATGCTAACCGCTGCACCACCATGGCCACCAGTGTCTTGAAGGAAGCAAACAACTAAAAAATAATTATTTTTCCCCCACATTTATCATGTACTTTATTTTTCTCAAACAGTCAGTTTACTACTAAAATAATAATTTAAATAAAGCACATTTTTTGTACCAGTACAAGATATGGGAAGGAAAAAAGTGCAAGATACATGCAACATGCCAGCTCTGGAATACATACATCTGTAGGTCTGAAGAAGCATCCATACATATACCATGTCTCAATGGATTCATTTCCTTTCCCTCCCCACATGATCTAACAGCACAAGGGCATGTTAGAACACTCAGAGGCTTCTGTATGGGTACTCATCCTAAATGCAGACTGTATCCACTGTGTGTGTGTGTGTGTGTGTGTGTGTGTGTGTGTGTGTGTGTGTGTGTGTGTGTGTGTGTGTGTGTGTTTACATGTGTAAGGTTTGCTTTGACATCTGACCACTTTCATCTGATCTGTCACTATACCTCTGAAACTCTTACTGCAATAAAATCTGGACAAAGTCTGACATAATGGGTGGACAAAGGCCCAAAAATAGGGACAGATTTTAAATATTGCTCTCATAAACTTATAAAGTTGATAGAATAACACGGTTTGTTTTGGCATGCATTTTTCTGAAGAATATGAAGTCTGAAACTGAAATGTATATCACTACTTAGTGGCTTTGATCCTTAGATCATCCCAGCAATCTGCTAGAAAATCACAGATTTTATAAGAAACAGACCAAAAACATGAGGCAAAAATCTGGACACTTGAGAGGTATGCCTGCCATCAAACAAAATTGTTGAAAGGAATGTGATTACCAGAGACTTTTTTAGCACAGATTACTACTGTCAGAGATTTACATTTCTCTGGCACTCACTGATCTCAGTAGTAGTAGACCTAAATCTAAGGGTGTTGAGTCAGATCCCGCACATAGCAATGTGTGTGGTGTGGGTGGGCCGGGGGAGGGCTTTGTTTCCCAAACAAAAATTATGCTAACATTTACATTTGTCAATACCTGATTATTGACTCTGTGGGTAACAGGGAATCAGAATGGAGAATTAATTCCATAGCTGCTAATCGTATATTTCTAGGACTTGCATCATTTGTATGGATGTGAGGGGAAGTGGGGAGAAACGTACATTTTGCATGTTAACACCAGTTAATGAACATTCAAATGATGGCTGAACACCACCATAGCAACCCTTTGAACTGAGCAAGGATTCTAAGAATTAATTTTCTGAAACTACACTTTGCAGGCATTCAGTGACGTTATAAGAAAGATATTTTTGGGACCTTTGCCATGTTTCCTGCATCCATCCCATGGATACCTCTCTGTGGCTTGGCAGATTGCAAGATATGTATGCATATCCTCTTGGTATACTTAGTGAGTGTCTGTGGTACAGAGATGCACATGGCAAGGATATCAAATTAAAAGCAGCTTATATCCTCATAAAAATACCAGTGTAGGTATACAGGATCCAGTCTTCATAGTTGTCCAATATAATGCCTGCTGCTACATGTTGTTAGCATGCCGATTATTTACTCTATTAAAATACTAAGACATTATATATGATAAAGAGGAAGACAGAGAGCAGACCAGAATAAACAGAACTGGTCTGTCTAGTATCTGGAAGGTTAATTGTTTCCTCAAAATAACTATTTTAATGGATTGCATCAACTTATTCTAATACTGAAAGTCACAATAGCTGGCTTCGTCAGGTCACCATGCAGGGCCTTATAAAACTGTTATGTAGCATTCAGACTATATGTAATTATTTAAATGTCATTTCACACGAAATGTAAAAAAAAAAAAAACACCTTTTAAATATGTATATCCCTTTTACAATACTGTGATGAAAAAAAAAATGTCATGCAGGTATACTGCCAAAAAGCAATGGAACGGAGAGGTGATGTGATACCTTTTATTGGAGTAACACAGGTTTTAGAATACAGCTATTTGAGCTTTTGGGCTAATGTGATCTCTTTGTTAGGAGGTAATAACTTATTGATGCCAGATACAGTGCTTTAATACCCACTTTTGCCTAGAACGGAGAACAGCACACAGCCTTTGGTACATGAAAACTGATATTCTAGACATCTGAAGTCACACGACCGAACAACCAGCAAAGGTGTGATGAATTTTAAAACGTTAAATGGTCACTCACTCTTTTGGGAAGTCTGTAATCTGTATGCCCACTGTTCAGTGTAATATTTTGTTAGTCTCACCTTGTAAGCTTAGTAGATAAACTATTACAATAATTTGCTCAAAAGTCCCACTATGTGACACTAAAACATAACAGCAATGAGCATGTAAACACTGACAAGGAGTTCCAAAAATGACAACCTTTTTTCATATAAATGTATTTGAGGTATAGAAATGGGAGCAAAGAATAAAAACAGCAATGCTACATGCACAGAAATCCAATATGCCATGGAATTTCCAAATATTGGCCCAGATTCATGAACCTCTACACTAAATGTACACCATTCTGACTGAATATACATTACAAGCATAACTGCCGTCTTCTTCCTCCTAATTTTATTTTTCCTACTGATTTTCTTGCAGCCTTGAATATCAAGGGATATTCATAAAGGTTATCACAAAGTAAAGACAATGTGTACACAAAATGCAATCTTTCTGAGTGAATCAACAGCATAAGAAATGTGGTAGGGATGTTCTTGAATACAAAATGTGTACCCTTAGCATAGGCATTAATGAATCTGTCCTGTATGCTTAAATTTATAGCACTCTGCTTATGACTGCTATTACTTAATGCAATATTAAGAAATAATTTGTGTTGTGCAAAGTAGCCATGTTTGTTAAGTGGCAAGGGATCAACATACGGTGCTCTTACAAAACCCTTTGTAGTCTGTACTTGTCAGACAATAGGATTAATAAAATGTCCATCAAATGCACATGTCATACCATACAGCAAATTGCTTTTGAAAACATCAGAAACACCAATAAAATGCAACAGTCTTCACAGTTCCTTCCTATCAGATGCAAGAAACTTTAACAATGAAGTCACCCTAAAGTCATCTGTATGAGTACACAGAATCTGTTAAGTAGCCCTCATACCCTATTTAAAAAGGCCAGTGGACTGAAAACCTGCACATACAATATGTGTGCTTAGCTTTCCTTGCTATGTATGACCTAAATTGCTTTGATCACCTTTACCGAAACAGAAAAAAAAATGGCAAGGCAAATACCTATTCTTGAGACCTAAACCTACATTATCACCTTAACAATGACAGATGGCTTGAAGGATACCTAGCCCAGCATATTCCCAGTTTCTGGAACAGGCTGGCCTTACTTATCAAGCAGAGAACTTCCTTAGCTACTATTAAAACTAGTTTGGATGACTGACTGGATGATTGCAAATCTTCACCACATATAACTGGAGAAAGTCTACCTTATGGGGTACACTGTTTCCCTCCTGCTAGTACTGAGCGATGTGGCTGTGCTTCTTGGTGCCTTCACTACAGTGCAAGTTTAGTAAGAACCTATGAATCTATAAATGGAACATACCAAAACAATAGTGAAACACCAATAACAGCAGTGGTGGACAGGACATCTGTACAGAGGTTCCATACATATAATAAGGCAAAGACAGTCACAAATGCATGATTACTCATATTACAGTACTCTCTATAGACAGGATGTCATGATGAAGATATTACTTGTTTGTAAAAGGAAAGTAAAATAAAATGTACAGGCCGAGTTGTTGTATCACAAAGCCCATATGTGTACAAGTTGCTGAAATCTAATTTCTAGCAGAACATCCTAACCCACATTGCTAAATCAATTACCAAAACATTACACAAAATAAAAATGAATTTTGAGAAACAAAAGTTAAGCATGCTGCAGTACATTACACATCTACTCAGTGTGATGAATGTTTGTATGCACCCCCCCAACAAAAAAAAACAAGACTGTTTACCATGCAAACCATCAAGTGTTAGATGAAGTCATCTAAACCAAAATAATGCACAACCTAGGGAACTTGCAGTCCAGGCAACTATTTACCAATTAGACATAGAGCTCTTTCAAATATTTATATTGTACAAAATATTTTTTATTAAAAGCATTTTGACTGAAACAAATTTTTAATTTTAGAAACAAATTTTTAATTTTAAAAACAAACAATACAGGTAGCGGACATGATAAATGGTTCACACAAAAACAAAATGAAGTAAAATCCCAATGTAAAAAGTAGAGTGAACCTAACCAACACAAAGGCTTGCCACACAACAAAAGTCCAAGAATAATATGAAAAAAATTATTTGTAAGCACTTTTGCAGCTATGAAATATTGCTTCATTAGATATTATAACAATCACTTTATATCAGCCTTTAAAAGTGCCTTTCAGTCAATCAAAACTTATAATCAAATGGTTTCATGGCAACATAGTATCCCGCATAGTCACTGTAATAATATTTGAAAGTAAACTATTACAACAGAAACAGAAGAAATTAGAGGGCGACTGGAATGATTTTCTCTAGGGCATGTTTTCACTTGGCCTAAGATGATAGAATGGAATTCAGATGATCCTTCTCCTGAGATGAGGTGCTTAAAAGCTCAATTGACTGAAGAACACAGTAATAATGAACGTGTAGAACCTGAACTGACATCAACTCTGAATGCTCACACACAGAATGTTGGGGACATTCAAATACATGCATGAGCCAGAAGGAAAATCATAGCACCTAATCCCCAGAAGTTGCCTCAGACTCCACAGTTTACACGCAGTTCTATTGACTGTATGGACACACATAAAGGTGAACAGGTCCCTTTATTCCCCCTGCCTATAAACAAGCATGCATTCAGTTGTAGTTTGAGAAGCAGGGGAAGAACCTAGAGGAAGATGACACCAGAGTCCAGGAACAACAAAACACTAAAAAGGATGTGAGTACAGAAGACCAGTCCTTGATCTGGAACATTTCTTTGAGGACTTTAACTGAAGATGAGATTTCTTTACTTCCGAAAGGTCTGACGTATACACCAGTGCAAGAAGCTGAGGTAACTGACACTATAATAGACTTAAAGTTATTTACTAAAAATGTTATACTTAAGCTACAATTTAGAAATGCTGATAATAATATTAATCAGTTCAGGAAACCAAGTACATATTTTCCTTTAAATCATCCGATATTTAGGAGCATATGAGAGGATTTGTGAGGATGAACTTTACAAATTGTTTGATGAAAAGACACATGGGAAATTGTTTAGGAAGTTAAACAGGGATGAAAGGAAAGCCTTACTGAGACTGTAGATTGACACTTCCATTCTGATGACGTCAGCGGACAAGGGTGGATGAATTGTGATTATGGACCGTGGTTTTTATTTTGGTCTCATTCAATAAATGCTGAGCAATACCAATACTTATAGGATTTAACAAGGGATGATGTTAACAGAATGGTTACAAGGGTGAATAATACCCTATTGGATTGCTTAATGTGTCAAACTATTAATTTAGATTTATATAATTATTTTAGAACAGATGAACCTATGATACCAGTTATTCAAGGTCTGCTTAAGATCCATAAAGACCCTTTCCTTCCTCGCCTAAGACCAACTGTAGCAGGGAGGAATTGGTGCACAGAATCTTTATCAATATTTATAGAGAGACATCTTAGGCTAGTCTTAAATAAGAATGAGACTGTATTGAAAGATACAAAGCATTTTTTAATGATTTATAGACATTTGCAAGAGGGATGGATGATACTGATAACTATATACTGGTCACTTTTGATATTCAGTCTTTATTTACTGTATTGCCGAATATGTTAGGTATTGACATGTTGAAATGTTATGTGATTAAACATGGTCATTACGATTTGAAACTCACTGATTTATTATGTCTCCTTATGGAAACTGTACTTGAAAATAATGTTTTTATGCACAACCATAAGATATATTTGCAGAGAGATTGTGTAGCTATGGGCAGTTCCAGTACCAACAGCTACATCAATATTGTAATGGCCATTTGGGAAGAGGAATATGTCTTGAATTTCACAAACAACATGTTTCTTTTTATCGAAGATTTCTTGATGACTTATTTATGGTATTGATGGGGAAGATAAGGAATTATTGCTGCTTCATGAGCATTTGAATTTGTCTATATTTTTCTTGCAGTTTAGTTTGAATAGATCAAATATCAAAATAAATTTCCTTGATGTCCGTATCATAAAAGAACAAAATGGCATGCTTAACACCAGGACATTCAGGAAGTCATGTCACAGAAGCACCTTTTTACACCAACAAAGCATAGTGATGAAGAGTTTATGCAGGAATTGAGTGTATTGCAAGGGAGATTCAGAGAGAGGAGCTACAAAGTAAAAGAAGTTAACTGCATCTTAGATGACATACTAGAATTAAAGACAAGACAAGGGAAACCATACTTCTCTGAAGGCCCATGGCATAACTCAAATGTACATTCAAATTACTCTGCCTTAAGACTTCCAATGGTTTACTCCAGCAATGTTAGGCAGGTAATAAATATTATGAGAAAACATTGGCAGATATTATTAACAGAGTCTGAAATTAGATCATTAGTTGGTGAAGAACCCCACTTTCTTTTTAAAAACAAAAAAAATCTCTGAAGAGAATGTTAAGCTATCCTAGAGTTCCTGGGAAATATTCAGATAGAGAGCTTATGCCTGGGACACTCCCTTGCCGCAAATGTAATTATTGTAAATATATAGATTCTTCCCACATTTTTAAACATCCAGATATAGGTAAACAGATAGAGTTCAGGGTGGATTCAATTTGTAATTCATGCTGTGTTGTATATTTAGCATACTGTGTTGTCTGTATTTCATTTTATATAGAGAAATCAGATAGACATTTACAAGACAGGATAAGAGAACACAATTGCAAAATAAATGATAGAATTACTACAAATGCATTGACAAACATGGTATACAATATGATATATCACACGGTTTTATGTTTTTAGTACTGGAAACAGTGAAACTGAATGAGGGAAGGGTAATATTAGAAATATAACAGAGACATCAGAGATGAGATGGATCATCGGATGAGAATGGATAGAGGGCAGTGTCTCAATGATAAAATTCCCATAAAACCAGCTCTTAAAGCCAGGAATATTTTAGATAACATAGGAGTTTATACATTTTCAGTGATTACTGTTTATGATATATTTTTTATTTTTCGTTCATACACATATGCTCATTTATACATTTATATGTGTGTATATATATATATATATATATATATATATATATATATATAAATATATGTATATATATATATATATATATATATATATATATATATATGTGTGTGTGTGTGTGCGCCTGGGTGTGTGTATATATATATATATATATATATATATATATATATATATATATATACCTGTTTTATATACTTGATTTTCATTGGTCTAAATGTGTTGATGGGATACTATGTTGTCTTGAAACCAATTGATTGCAGGTCTTGATTGGTTGAAAGGTACTTTTATCTTGATTTTTATTGGTCTAGATGTATTGATGGGATACTATGTTGCCATGAAACCATTTGATTGTAAGTTTTGATTGGTTGAAAGGCACTTTTAAAGGGTGACTTGATGTTATTGTTGTAATGTCTCATGAAGCAGTATTTGATAACTGTAAAATAACTTACAAATACATTTCTTTTATATTATTCCTGGACTTTTGTTTTATGTGGCAAGCCTTTGTGTTGGTTTGGATCACTCTACTTTTTTCATTGGGATTTTAAATGTCTAATTTTACCATATTTTACTCTACAAACAAAAGGCTAAACTAAACTAAATAACACTAAATACAAGGCATATTTTTTGTCATTAAAATTCACCTATATCATTAGAATATCCATAATGTTTTCTATTCAAATAATCTCAGAATGATTTTATTGTATTTCTCCAAGAAGAACACTATAAACCAAAATTCATATTCCACAGATTCATGTTTAGTTTGCAGCTTGGTATACCTCTCAAAAGAACAAATTTTCGCAGACTGTCCAGATCTTTGCCTCATATTTTTGGTTCATTTCTCAGAAAATTGTGTTTTTCTGGCAAATCATTGGCAATTCATTGAGGGTTAAAGTCAGAAAATAATGGCAGACATTTGAATTTCAGACTTCATATCCTTCAGAAAATTCATGATAATGCAAAACCTGTAATTCTATCAATTTTCTAAGTTTGTAAGAGCAATATTTAAAATGTGTCCATATTTTGGGCCTTACTTCCCCCCATTATTGATGGCTTTGTCCAAATTTTTAGCTCTAGGAGGATGAGAGGTATGTATCAACTTCATATTTTTACACAGCAGTTGCTGCATTTACAAATTAGAAAATGAAGGTAATTTTTTCTAGTTTCTGTTTACAAATTTCATTGCAAAGGCCAATAAATACCCAATACCAATACAATGGAGAAGGTACATTACATGACAATAAATACTTGATTCATTTGAAATTGTCTGTTCACAGTGCTTGGGAAGATGTTTGAAATGTATTCAAAAACTATCTTAAAATATGATCATCAAAAGCATATGTTACCATCTATTTCAAGCAGTTACTGTACCATCAGACGACAAGAAATATATATGCATTATTTAGCCCTGGCTTATAAATGGAAGTTTCACCACGTATTCTTTTTATTGCTCTGCCCTACACAAAGCTCGGTGGAAAAATGCCTTATCTGGGACATTGCAGTTAAAGTATACACTGATATTACAGAAAGTCAGAGTCACAAACATTGCTTGTTTCAAAAGCAGATGACCTTAAGATGAGCAACATGTGTGTCTTCCCTCTCATTTCATGACAAAAAGAAGGTGATGAAAATTCAACTGTTCACGTCAGTGAAAAGGAAATGAAAGAAAAAATGCCAACAAGTTAACAAAAATGTTAAGAAAGCATGTGTGTAACTCATCGTTTGCATTACATGTGGAAAGTGCAAGCATTTTTCCAGATGCCATTAAAAAAATTGTATCTTTAAGACAAACTAACAACTTTTAAATAGTACATAGGCAAGCCTCTAATCTTAACAAACCTAGCTAACTCATCTGAATATGCAAAAACATACACCACCATATTTCATCAGCATACATGCAGCAGTACTATGAAGGAACAATGTACGATGAACCCCAGAAACAAACTCACATGGTGGAACCATAATATCAACAAGCTTCAGAATAAAAGAAAGAGAATCTTGACCACAAGTGAAAAGAGTAATTCCCAGAATTATATATTCTTCATCACTAAAATAAACAAACTCAAGAGCTTAATAAAATCTACCAAAGCCAAGTTTGAATCTAAAATTGTGACCAAAGCTGAAGACAACCAAATGCTTTTTTGAGTTTTGTTCATAATATTAGAAGCACAACACAGCAATGCAATGAGGTGATTATGAACGATCAATGTTACTAAGGCCGAAGATATAGCTAACATACTGGCTGATAAATTCAGCTCTAACTTTCCCCCCTCTTTCCCCTTCATCCATTCCCACAAGACAGTCCTGAAACTGGATCTCATCCAGCTATTCAGGTTGTGGGGGTATTCAGTCAGTACTTGTGGTGGTGAGTACTTAGTCAATGATCGTGGCAGTGTAGTGGCTGTACCTTCAGCCCTCAGAACGGTGGCAGATATTCAATGTTCATTCTGATGGTGGGTTTCAGTCAGCATTTATATTGGGGTAATTGCTAAGTTAGCATTTGAGGTGCTGGTAATGGTTGTTGGGCAAGTGCTTCTGGAGTGTCAGTGAGTGTATGATCAGTGCTAATGGTGGTGGTGGTAGGTGGTCACTTAGCATTCATAATGGTGGGTGTTAAGAAAACATCATGAAAATTTTGCACGTGTCTGGGGTAGGAGGACACGGGTCTGGAATAGGAGGATATGGGTCTGGGGTAGGAGGACATGGGTCTGGGAAGGAAGTGATAGCAGTATAAGCTTTCTAGTACACCTAGGAAGTCAATGTTCAAGTAAGCCTCATGATTCTAAAGACCAAATCCATGTAAATTACGGGCAAAGTCTGAACAGATAGATGGCTTGTTTTGCTGACAAAGGGAATATTTACTTATTTCAATAAAAGATTGTGGAGCCTGGTAAAATAAAAAAAAACAGTAATGGAATTGGAAAATGTATGAAAAAAGTACATGGAAGTTTTAGTGCAAGACAGGAGGAAGTCAGATAAGGTTTATCTAGGATCTATATTTCTAATAGGAAGGGAAATTGACAAATGGCATGGGCAAGCTCTTGCTTAGCTGTCATCAGGCTTAAGGTTCTTATGTTTTGTTTGTTAACTTGAAAGTCAAGCAATGGACTGCAGTGAGCCAAGACAAATAAGACAGGTTTGTTTCCCATACCCCTTTTTTTCCCATTAAGCATGACGTTCTTTCATGATTTTCTGAAGTTACACATGCACATATTTTCAGTCCTACTACCTCCACACTTTGTGAAAATACTTCATAAACATATAATTTCAGTATAACTGCGTTCACAGCTGTCTTTGTTTAGTACACACTTCACTGCTTTTCCTCTGATGGTTTCTCTGTCACATCTTCCATCAGTTAAGTTTGGCAGGTCCTTATCACGTCATTCTGCCCTTTTGTCATCTGTTAAGGATTTCCCAGTGTTCCCTTTTACTCCAGGCAAACTTGGAAGGCCTGTGACTGACCAAGTTTGCTGACGATTGCAAATTGGGAGCAATCACTGAGTCCCCCAATAATGTTAATATACTTGCAAACAGAGTTAACACAGACAAATGACTCATGCCAAAGCCATGAATTAAAGCTAAATGCAAAAAAATGCATAATTATTCCCTTTGGGAAAGCTGACATTTCCTGCTATTTACATCATAGACAGCACCCCCCCCCCCCAAGTGCCGATCCAGTGGTACATGATCTGGGTACTCAGGCTGATAGCAATCTGAACGTTGACCACCATGTATCCACAGTAGTAAGGAAATTCTTCTATGTGACACATCTTATAAGTAAAGGCATCACATCTAGATCTAAGGATGTTATAATTACATTATACTTGGCCCTCACCAGACTAGTAATTGAGTACAATGCTCCCTTTTTCATGTACCTCACCTGACACCTGCAACAACTGGAGAGACCACAGAGGTTTCTTACCAAGAAATTACAGGGTACA
Organism: Protopterus annectens; assembly: GCF_019279795.1. NCBI lineage: Eukaryota > Metazoa > Chordata > Ceratodontiformes > Protopteridae > Protopterus > Protopterus annectens. The sequence goes on along the minus strand of NC_056739.1, from coordinate 6,174,289 downwards.
CAAAACAAGTCTCATGTGGAAAAACTGAGAGCCCTGTCACTGTATTCCATCTCCTATAGGTTGCTAAGGGGTGACTTGTGCCTGGCTTACAGGGTAGTCTCTGACCTGGCCCTGATGGAAATGCTACACATTTGTAAATCAAACTGCAGGAGGGTCACTTGCTCCAGGGATATTAACCTAGCCTCTGACATGAACAGGTCATGCTGGAGAGATGGATACATCTCTCAAAGACTGCCACTTATCTGGAACAAGCTTCCAATTTACGTGGACCCCTCCCTGACCCTTTTCAAATGCAACCTTGATCAATGGATGGATAACCACAAATTGACTCCTGGGACGGTGCCCACATCCCTCCTGGACCAAGGAAGTTGGCATTAAGTACCGCAGACCCTTACCTCTGCAAGCTTCACTCACCTAACCACTGACGATTGGGGCAACTCGGATAAATATGCCTAGGCTTGTAAGGGTTCTAGGGTTGTTAGCCTAATAACATTCTATGAACCTATGAATATCGAAGCCATAGGGACTATGCACTGAGCCATGTCATCCAGATTTCTATGAAAAAGTCTCTTCAGATTTTATTAAATTCTAGTTACATACATAAATAGGAGTGAGAATTTCATAAAATAGGACTGATTAACTAAACAGTGATTCCCTGGAGTCTCTCAGTTTTCACAGGCTTGCTTTCTAGACACTGAATTACCTGGCTTCAAACCGAATAGATACTTTTAAGAGTAAAGCCAACGGAAAACCCATTATGACTCCACAATTTGCAGAAGTACATCTAGTACTTAATTTAGAACAGTCATGCATTTTTTGAAGGCAAGATAAAGAAGTGATCATGCTAAGACCTACGTCTTTGTATGACAATGGCAGAAGATTTATCACTGTAACAGTCTAAAATGTAGATCACAGTCTCAGAAATCATTTAATTTAATCTGATTAAAGCTGATTTATCATTTTGCTTCTCTAGGTGAAAAAAATCATCATACAAAGGAGATCAGGGACCTCTCACTGATAGAAAATTAATTAGCAATAAAGCTAAAAGGCAAAATTATACTGCTTTTAAGAGATTATATTTGTATCTATAAGCTACTATTTAACCAAAGCTGTCTTGCTGTAGATCAAAAACAATAACTTTACACCTGTGATAGGACTGTTTGATGGTGTGATACATAACAATTTAATTAATTTAAGTAAAGTACTAGTGCTGGGAAGATGGCACAGCTTATATTATTAGTAAATCCAAAACACGGAAACAGTCCTCCAGCTGCCGAACGTATCACTTTATTGACTGATACAGAAAAATAAAAGCTCCAAAAAAACGTAAAACGCTTTGTAAAACCAGTGTGCGTTTTCGTCTACATAAATACGTAAGACTTCATCAGACAACTGACTTCATCAGCTTTTAAGAGATTATATTTGTATCTATAAGCTACTATTTAACCAAAGCTGTCTTGCTGTAGATCAAAAACAATAACTTTACACCTGTGATAGGACTGTTTGATGGTGTGATACATAACAATTTAATTAATTTAAGTAAAGTACTAGTGCTGGGAAGATGGCACAGCTTATATTATTACCTAGATGTATAAACTGTGCACAACTGCACTATTTTTAAAAACCGAGCTATGTAAAATCTCAGCTGTTTGAACCTACCTGAGACATTTTATTCTGTTTGCTTGGTTTTCTGTCCTATTCAGTTCTATAGTATGATAAGTATGTCTAAAGGCAATCATAGATGGTAATGAAAGCAGAAAATATTTAGGCACGAAGTCCCAGAGATAATTTGCAGAGACTTGTTTATTGCCAACATGGTGAGAACTTCTTAACTCTTCTGATTGCTCGTAAGTTTGATTTTTAAGCATATAGTCTGTAAGTTTGAAGAGGCGTGACTGTTGTAACCTAGTGCTGACGTTTTCTGCTTATGGCTGAATGTTACTTAAGCTGACAGCTTTACTTCTAGCTGCCTGTTTTTTTTTACTGTAATTTATTACTTTTGTTTACATGAGTGGCCTAATGGCTAAGGTGTTTGCCTTACAAACACAAGGTGCAAGGTTTGAGTCTCACAAGGGATAATTGGCTAGGCTTAAAATGGCTCGCAAGGGCAGTTAGCCTAGTACTAATCTATAAACCTATAAACCTATTAACTCCTCCAGAGGTAAGTATGTTTCAAGGATAGCCTGGTTTAAACAGTGGTTTACAGACCAGATACATGTGATTCCTAAGTAACCTATAAAAACAGAATATTATCAAAATTCCTGATGCATTCTAAACAGTTAAAATTTTTTATTCCTGAGATTTTTTTTCTGGTTACAAATCACTTGTACCTTTACAAGTTGGTTAAGGTGGCTTGTTTGAAGATTAAAATGCAGTATTGTCTCCACTATGCCCTGCAGTAACAATTTCCATTTCAAATACAGCCCTATCATGGTGCTGGAACTTGAAGAGGTGCAGTAACATGATGGATTGTTTCTCTGACCATGCAAAATGTATTGAGGCATTCTGAGAGGGTGGCCTATGTTAATTGGCCATGTGTTTTCCCCAGGAAATGCCTGTGGTAAGGCACTTATACAGACAAGAGATTCAGAGGCTAAGTAAAGGAACATGGCCACTGTTGTTATTGAACCCAGCAAAAAGCTTGTATTCCGCCATCCCAATACAGGTAGTATATGCCAAGGGGTTTACCAGACAGGTATTCAGGGTCAATGAAAATAAAAATAAATAGAGCAGCAGGTCTAACAACACAATACACTCTACAAAAAATGAAAAGTACGACACTCTAATGAATGGCATTATTGACTGCTGTAAGGATCCTTGGTATGTGTTGTCAGGGACAAAAAATAAGGACAGACTTTGGGGACATTATGCTAACTCAGGAATAGTTATGAAGTATGTTGGTGTGTGTGTGTGTGTGTGTGTGTGTGCGTGTGTGCGTGTGTGTGTGTTTTGTGTGTGTGTGTGTGTGTGTGTGTGTGTGTGTGTGTGTGTGTGTGTGTGTGTCTTTGTGTGTGTGTGTGTGTCTGTGTGCGTGTGTGTGTGTGTGTGTGTGTGTGTGTGTGTGTGTGTGTGTGTGTGTGTGTGTGTGTTTGAATGAGTGCATGTGTGGCAGAGTGAATGGGGATGTGCCTGTGCCAATGTGATAAATGTCCACCAGTGTTAAATACTGCAGGAATGTGCTGATTTGCATTAATGGTAATTAAGGGTAATTCACAGATATGCAAATTAGCCGATAATGAAGTCTCTCATTGTAGCTGACATGTCTCTGAATCAAAATAAATAAAAAAACACTGGAAATTCCTCACTGTTAAAACATTGGTAAAGAGAGATTCTAGAAAGCTTTATACAATATATTTTTCATAATTTTAATAAAATTGCTGACGTGGTGACACAATATATTTTTTCATAATATTAATAAAATTGCTGACATAGTGAGGAGTTTCCAGTCTTTTTCCTTTACTTGTTCTTGTTAGATATATCCTCTTCCGTGGCAGAGTTCATGTTGTCTTTCACTTTGGATGTCTCTGAATCACAAATTCCTGCATTGTGTAAACAGCCCCTTTAGATTACAGCTCTTACAGACAGCACTGGGATTCTTTTTGAATCCTCAGGTTGGTGTTGTGTATTACATAAAAATGAGTTTATCGAGCCTATTTTTTTGCTCTGTTTTGGTGTCCAGGAAAAGACCCACAGATTGCATTAAGAAATGTGCCTATAGCAGTCTAAAATGCAAGAACACATTATAATTTTATTTATTTGTTACTGTCTGCTGTAACTCTATACTCTTTCTGATTTCAACTGGCAAAAATAATGCAGTTTTAAGTATTTCTGCTAATTTTATTTGTATTATTAATTTGATTTGCTTATCTTTTGTTTTTTGTTTGTTTCTTGTTTTAAATGTGAGAAAAGGATTTATACTTCATTCTGCAATTTGATTACAGGGATTTGCTTATATTTTAAAAGATAAATCTCACATTTAAATTCAGTGCATCTCAGAGATACAATCAATTGTTGTAAATAGAATGTTCTGATATTACTCATGCTGTGTACTATCTACTTCAATACTGTACTTATCAGAACCCTTCATCATCTTAGACTTTAAAATTCACAAAAAACTGCATCCATCTTGAAAAGTCATTTAACAGGAAAAACTATCAGAGAATTACTTTCTAAACAAAAAAGTAAACCAATAAAAAACAACAGCAAACAGCAGAAACACCCACTATAAACTCAAATACATCACCATTTATGTATTAAAATAACAGAGTACTTATCAGATTGCAGAAAATACTGAAGTAGAGAGTATTTTATACATTTACCTATAATGGACTAAAATCGTATGGGGCTATAATCAATAACTTTCTGTTTGTTGCCTCCTTTGAATATAAGAATTACAAGTGATCTAAACCAATCTAGTGAGATACACCATTTCTGTAAGATTTTATTAAACATGATTGTAAGGTGAGCTACTAGGTGATAACAGAATTTGTTTAACGGACCATCAGAGATTTTTTCTGGGCCCACTAACCATGATTTATTTATTTTTTTACTTTAGCCATGACTAAAATTAAAAAAGAAGTAATGGACACAGTACCTTTGTTGGCATCAAATGGGTGAAAATCACCCATAGGGCTGAAGTTCACCATTGCTGTCAAGGTTTCCTGTGTCTGTTTCCCTTCTTCCAGTTTTTCCCATTTGGTACTGGTGGTTGGAGGGATTTGTCTGTCCTCTGTTGGCTATACATTCCAACCTCCTAGGGACCTGCAGGTGCCAACAAAGGTACTGTGTCCATTACTTCTTATTTTAATTTTGACATCTATAATTTTACAGCCCTCATAATTGGGCCTGAGCACCATAAACTGTTTTTAAAGGGTTTCATCTTCATTCCCACTGGTCAGGCTAAAACTGAATAAACTTTTTTGGATTTAAAGCTATTTACTCATAAACTTAATTTCCAGTTAGTGTCTGGTGATGAAACGGCCACTGATGTATCCAATAGTCACCTCAAATGCAGGAGTTGAGCCAATCGCCTGCTACAGTTCATTTTGAATGTGCTTGAAAAAACGTGTGAAAGACAGATCAGGACTTTACTAAGTGACAAGTGGAAAAATTGACACTTCAGTCTCTCTAAAGATGAACAGGATATTCTAAATCACATTTCTTATGATCCCAATATTCATTGTATGAAACCTGATAATGGACACTATTAACCACTCCGGTAGGATGAATTTCCTGCTCAGCGATGAATCAACATACAGTATCGTATGCATGAATTAAATCAACATTGCCTATAGGGCCATAAACGTGCTTTTGGATGATCTCCTTCTGTTTGATATTATTCTTACAGGTCTGTATGAATTTCTATTTCTTAAGATGCAGTATCCCAGTTATTCCCAAAATATCTGAGATTCCTAAAATTCATTTTGATGTTTCCAAGCCATCTTTATGCCCGATAATTTCTACTGGTGGTTCCATTACAAAACCACTAGCTAAGTTTGTGGACCACAAACTTAAAAACTTAAAGTCCTATTTTTCCATTTTTTCCCATGCTTTAAAGCATTCATGGGACTTTTGAGACAAGCTTAGAAAAGTGGTAGTAAAAGACACTGACATCTTTGTGACATCTGACAGCTATCCCTCAGGAGGAGGTGCTTTCAAGGTTCACTGAGATTGTATCCAATCATGGGGGACTTACATCCAATGATATTTCGTTAGTCACTGACCGTATGGAAATAGTTGTCAGTAACAACTTTCTTTCCTTTGAAGGTGAACATTACAAGCAATTGTGTGGTGTTGCAATGGGGGCTGCACGTGCTCTCACTTTTGATAATGATGTACTTCTCCAATGAGAAACCAAGTTGGTCTTTAGGCTGGATTTATTCAAACACTGTTCATGTAAGTTTCATTACCTGAATGGCATATATTTTGTATGGACAGGTAACTAAGAGCAGATTGGTGATTTTGTAACATAACTTCAAGATACTTCTGAGTTTTTTTTGATACACTTATTAGTTCACCTCTGACCATATGGATTTTCTTCATGTCATGATCAATAAAGGTGCTGACAGACTTGTGGATACATCTGTTTACAGAAAACAGACTTTTTGTAATTCTTTTTTTACATTTTCAAAGTAATCATGCCATCAAAAGAGAGGAGTGGAAAAAAGTCAATTTATTTGTATTTTCTACCTCCCCAAATATGATCGTATTTGTTTTCTTGAATTTGACAAACATTTGAATATGTTTGATAAACATGGCTACCCTACTAATGTCCTTAAAAAGATCCATTCTGTTGTTTTACTTAAAGGAATGGAATGGTAAATATGCAGCCATTATTAGGGAAGATCTATGTGTCATGAATGAAGAGAACAACACAGCTTCCACTTCCAATTGCAAAGTTAACTATTGTAACAATATAACATTGCATTATTCTGTTGCTGTGCAAGACATCAAAGCCATAATAAAGGATATTTTCCAGTGCAATGAGGCTTTGAAGACATGCTTCAGTGAACCTCCTAAATTCACATTCAAAAAACGCTTAAACATTAAGAGCATTTTGAAAAGACTAAAAAAGCCAGTAACTTTTGCTTTACCTAGAACGGGGAGATGTGGTCAGTGTCACCAATGCTCTTATGTGGATTCTAATTTAAGGGGTTCACTACTTGAATCTGTTACTAAAAGGTCCATTACTGGCAAATTTAATTGTTGGTTAACAAAAGTCATTTATTTAACTTGGTGTGTTACTTACTCAGCATTTTATGTAGGGAAAACTAACAATGCTCTTAATAAAAGAATCTATCAGCATAATTACAGTATAGCAAATGAGACAATAACAGCACATTGGCACAACATTCTTTAACTTGCACTGATTTTTGTAAATTCTTCCTTTGTGTGTTGGAACAGGTTGACCAGAAGTTTGCCGGTGATTGGGAAGAATTTCCTTTTGCACCAGGAGATGATTTGGTGAATACAACTTCATGCCACTAATCAGCCCGGTTTAAATGATGCTACTTCCATTATAAGAGAACTTAGATACAGAGTATCTAGAATTTAACATTTTGAATTTTTTGGCTTAATTACTTCTGTAATTGCAGTACTAGCAATGTATGCCAGTTAAATCATTGGCTGTTTTCTTGACATTTCAACTTTGATTGGTTCAATAATTTATTACTTTTGGTTATGATTGGTGTTTTTTTAAAGGGGGTGTGTTTCGATTTGGCTTTTTATTTGTTGGTTGGCTTCAACCTATCATTCAGTGGTTCTGAATATGTCAGCAAAAGAGGAAAGTGCTTAACTTTGACATTCATGACTTTAACTACAACTACTGAAGTTTCCTAGATTTGAGTATTGAGTTCTTCTGGTTGTTTTTTGTTTTATTGCTCATTGAGTTATGATACCAGACCCACGGTCCACTTGTTATTGTTTTTTTCATAGAATTTGGTATCACTAGTATGGAAAGGCTAGGGAGTTGCTATCAAGCCATCAGCCTAAAAGGTTGGAAGACTATAGGGCAAAATGAAATACAAGTTTGGATTAAAAAAAATGTCATTCTTAAAGATCCTTGGGCCTAAATAAAGTTAAAACAACTATGAAACTTTCTTTCATGGTTGTTATGTGTGACATTGGAGTTAACATATAGAAGTAAGGGAGTATGGACATAGTTCTACCATAAAGGCATACAAGTTGATTAAAATTTACAAAATACAGTATAGAAAGAGGTACGTTAGAGCCTCTGTAAAGTAGAATGGAAATATGAAGAGTAACCGCTTACAGTAGCTTAGGACATGTGCAGCAAAGAGTTGCTTTACATGCCTATAAAGAAACACAAAGTCAAACAACAGCATCGATTTGCATAATTCAGGGCCTCTAGCAGGTGCTTATGGGAACAGTCCTAGCTGCTAGTGTTGTGCAGGTAGGTGTGTGACAAATTGGGGTACTGTGGAGTGGGTGCTGTGTTATGTTATGTTTGGTATAGTGAGACATGATAATACGTAATCATGATAAAAAACAGTTCTCAGTTAAATTTTTTAAATAAATTATAGGTTAATTATTACATTAGTCATTAAGATTACACAGACGAAAATAAAATAAGATCACACACACACATTTATATATATATATACATATATATATATATATATATATATATATATATATATATATATATATATATATAAACAGTTCCAAACCCAGAGCAAAGATCACAATGTATATGTCCCAACAAACCAAGGCAAAGGAAATAAGCCAATACAGCCAAACTCAGTGTAGACCCGGTACAACAAATTCAAGGGTTAGTCCTTTGCGAATCAATAGACCATAGTACAGGTAAAACTAAAAGCTTTTTAATAACCGTTAGCGCTTTCAAGAAACAAGTTCTCTTCCTCAGACGTTACAACTGAAAAACACATATCCAAACATTTAAATACAGGATTCTACATCACACACACTTACATCACTTCCTGCTCACTGCAATATCCTTAAAGCAACAGTACTGTCCTGTTCCTACAAAGCAGACTAATACGACACACACACATTAAAAGCTAAAAGATCATAAAAACATATTATAAATGAAACAATACAAACTAAAGGCAGTATACAAGTAGTATAAAACATAAACTGACAAAAATCATCATCTGAGGGGTCTCGCTTTCAAAATGGGTTTGAGGGGGACATAGTCATTAAGTCCTACCCCTCTGTGAGCTGCCAAACGAAAAATCCATTTAATCTCCATTTGTTCTGTCAGATTAGTGAGATCCCCACCACGCACCCCAAGTTTCACAACCTGCAGTACTTGAAACAGAAAAGTATGATCACTGCCATGCCTAAGCATATGTTTAGATATGGCACTATAAGTTTCATTTCTCCCAAATGCATACAGGTGGTCCCTTATTCGCTCTCTAAGGGACCTGTTAGTTTTACCCACATAGAAACTGAAGCAGGTCTGACAGCATGCAACATATACTACATGCCTAGTGTTGCAGTCAGACCTGCTCCTAATTTCCCAAAGTCGTCCATCATTCGAATTCCGAAAATACCTGGATGTATCCACAAACTGGCACTGTTGACAAGAGCCACATCTCTTGGTGCCTGACTGCCAGGCTGGAAACAATGGTTGTTCAATCGCACATAAATCTGGGAAACAGAGTAGCTGTTTCAAGTTTGACTTATTGCTGAATGCATACTGTGGACAATTACCTACCAGGTGTCGTATAGTTGGATCCACCATTAAGATATTCCAATTATCCATAATAGTATGCTGTATAAAGGATGTATTGTTACCCAAAGGTAAAGTTAAAAAAGTTTGGGTAATTGGCTTAGCTGGAACTTTCCTATCATATCCATGACTTGAAAAATAGGGTTTACCTCTAGTTCCCCTCATTCTTGTCACATGCTCACATATATTATTGATCTCTCCAGGCATATAGCCTCTATCAACAAAAGAGATCTTCAGTGCCTCTAATTCTCTCAAGAAATCTTGATCTCGAGAGCAGAGACGTGAAACCCTCAATGCCTGCCCCTTTATGATATTGGTAAAGACTTTTTTATTGTGCATACTATCTCTAGAAAGGAAGGAATTAGTATGACAGGATTTCCTATATACACTAGTATGGAACGTGTGCCCTACATAATGTACAGTGGTATCTAAGAAATCAATAGAAGTTGAGGAGGACTTCATGGTGAATTTCAAAAAACCTTCCAAGTTGTTAAGTTATTCATGGAACGTGAGCAGCAAGGCACCAGTCCCCTGCCATAGAAGAAAGAGGTCATCCACAAATCGCCTGTAGAAAATAATACTGGCATTGTTGAGTATGACCTCCCTCTCCCAGGCCACCATCACCAAGTTGGCATAGGAGTTGGCGCAACTGGTGCCCATTGCTACTCCTGATACCTGTCGGTAAAGCGTATCCATGAACAAAAAGTAGTTGTTATCTAGTACTACTTCTAATAGTAGACATAGAAAATCCGTCTCAGTGCTTGATAAAAATCCATTCAATACAGACCTCACCATTTGGATACCAACCCCATTAGGTATACAGGTGAAAAGTGATGTGACGTCTAGCGTAGATAATAGCACCTCACCTTGTAACTCATAGGAATCAACAAATTCATACAAGTCTCCTAGAAATTGCTCAGTGTCTTTGAGTACATGAGAAAACTGAAAAAGGACCATCTTAAGCTTGTGATCAAGATACACGGAGATAGGCTCCGTCAACCATCCTGCCCCAGCAACAATGGGTCTAAACAAAGGGGTGACCGGATTTTTGTGTATTTTTGGCAGTCCATTGATACGTGGTATCAATGGTGCCTCTACTCTAAAATAATCACGCAATTCTTTAGTCATATTGTTCAAGATAACACATTCATCCAAGACATTGCTAATAACTCTAGAACATTCATTGATATCAAACATATCAAGTCTTTCATATTCTATTGTGTCCAGCATCTGGAGCATGGTCTCAATGTAATACTGACGATCCATTACTACGGTCTTTCCCCCTTTGTCAGCTGGTCGAATAATGATCTTATTGTTCATTTTGAGTTGCCTTAGTGCCTCAGTCTCCTCAAGGGACAAGTTCCCAGCTGACTCAGGTACATGTAGGCTGATGCCATGATATATATCGTTTTCAACAGCCTTGATGAACAGATCTAAAGTAGGGTTCAATGTGGGATTAAACAAACTCTTGCGTTTAAATTCTGAGGCACTAGGAGGAGCATTGGCATCACTGTATAACAGCTTAAGGTTCACATTCCTAGCAAACATTCGTAGAGATGTGAGAATTTCACTAACATCTGCTGATGCACTTGGTATATATGTGAGTCCCCTATTCAAAACGGATAACTCTACATCCGATAGTTGATGGTGAGATATATTCAAGACAGTTAATGTTCGTTCCCTCTCATGGAACGAGAATGGTGTACTTCCCTGGACGTCTCCCTTCTCTTGGGATCCCTGGGAAAGTCTTGTTCGATGGACCTCTTTCTCCCTATCGGGATAGGGAGAGGAGCATCCGGAAAATCCCGTGTGCCTTTTGGTAATAACTTATCCAGTTGAATCTTTCGCCGTACTGCAGGATTGGTACAGCTTACACTTCCTACTGTCAAGGCCGAAGGCCCCTCAGCTGGTGTGAAATAAATAGATTTCACTGACTGTGGTGATGCAACAGCTACACGCTGTCCATCCACTGTCCTCTCCATGGCAGGTGTAGTTCCATCCAGAGGAACTGATTTCCTCATCTCATTACTCATTTGGGCTGTTTGGCCATTCAGGCCATCACGCGTAGATTTATCCAGAGGCACATCAATCATGGAGTCAGCATTAACTTCATTCACTGTGCGGTTAGTCTGTTTAGGGACCGTAGCATCCGACTTACGTGATTGTGTAGAGTTAACATTCTTGGGCCATAGGAACACATTATTGTGTTCAAAATCATGTTGATCTCTCATAAGTTTCTTCTTCTTTTGGTTTAGTAACGTATTACCAAACCGAGTTACCCTGTCAGATAGCTCATACAAAGTCACATCAGCTACGTCCCTGCCAACAGCACTCAGAAGGCGTTGTTGTTGTCTGTTGATATTAGCCAACAGTTCCTGCTCTATGGGATGAAAATAGTCAATTATTAGCTCCATGTAAGCCCTACTGGCTTGTATATTGATTACCTGCCATCTCGCTAACAGCTCTGGATGCGAATTGCCATACGTCGGCATAGTTAATATTCGGAGGCCCCTCGGAATAACTCTGTGATGTAGACTGGCCTCCAAATGTTGTCTCTGCAACTGCAACCTCTTATATCTGAATAAATCATTTTCTATGTCCCTTTTAAGCTGTCTCGCAAGTATGCTAGTATCAATGTCCAAGTCCGTTTCAATATTACTGGAACCTTCCAGCACAAGTAAAGGATTGTTCACCTCGGCCAATAGTCCTGATAGCGGTCCCTCCGTGGGACGAAAAACCGACTGCCGCAGACCATTCGGTTCCCCTGCAGTCTCGATAGAATTACGATTGGTTGCCATGTCACCACAACAATCTTCCGGTGTTTTTTCCATTGCCCAAAACAGATGTAAACAGTTCCAAACCCAGAGCAAAGATCACAATGTATATGTCCCAACAAACCAAGGCAAAGGAAATAAGCCAATACAGCCAAACTCAGTGTAGACCCGGTACAACAAATTCAAGGGTTAGTCCTTTGCGAATCAATAGACCATAGTACAGGTAAAACTAAAAGCTTTTTAATAACCGTTAGCGCTTTCAAGAAACAAGTTCTCTTCCTCAGACGTTACAACTGAAAAACACATATCCAAACATTTAAATACAGGATTCTACATCACACATTTATTTATATATATATATATATATATATATATACACACGTACACATATATGTATTTATATATATATATATATGTGTGTGTGTGTGTGTGTGTATGTATATATATATATATATATATATATATATATATATATATTTATATAAAACGGATTTATGTGTGTGTGTAAAAGTAATCAGATACAGGGGGAAATGAGTCCATATTCCCCAAACCAGAGCTCAAGACTGTCTTATCAATTAATAGCTACAGGAAGAAAAGGCCTTAGTCAAAAGTCCAGTCTAGGTACACAGCACTAAAGAAGTGCATTCTTTAACTGGAACTCAGAGCCACACCCTCCAAATCACCAGTCAAAATCTACCAACAAGCTATTAAAGCAGCCCAGACCCAGGCAAGAAGTCTGGTGCATCTATTCTCCATAACGCAAGAGAAAAAAACAGTGAAAAGAAAGGGTGTGGAAGTAAACATCTATATTTATTTCAGTTTTACATTTTAATCATACTTATCTGTTAATTATTGGTTTATAACTGTTTATTCATTTTTGACTATTGTTTTAGTTTTGTTTTCAAGTAGTTTGTTTCAAAGCTGATCTCACAAATACTTATTCCTAATATCCTGCGGAGAGTCCTATTAAGCAGACATGCTTCTTTTGGGGGCTTGCTGTCTAGCCTCAGAACCTCTACAGGTATATGCCCCTAAAATCAGACCCTCCTAAACTAAACAGAATGCATTTTATTCCTTTATTACCTACATAAACGGACTGGTCCAATGTTCTTTCCTAGCTTTGACCAGAATACAAGGCACAAAAATAATACATAAAAACAAAGTGTTCATAAATAATAGACTTTAATATTTCTCAGCAAATCCAAGATCACTAAAAAGGCTGATTCATAATTCAAAGTGCTGAGTTATTTGTAATACTATATTGCTGGCCACATACTAATCTCAAAACTAAAGATGTGAACATCTAAAGAAACTGTAGTCACAGTCTTTCTTAGAACATTTCATCAGTATTTATTCATAGGTTACACCTGACAGGCTAAGATGACTGTGATACCTATCTATCTATAAATTAATATCGATATACCTGTTTGTACAAACACACATAGATATGTATTGTTTTTATATATATATATATATATATATATATATATATATATATATATATATATATATATATATATATGTATATATATATATATATATATATATATACATATATATATATATATATATATTTGTGTCTTTCGGCTTTTCCCGGTTAGGGGTCACCACAGCGGAACTCCGGTCTGCTAATGATTGGCAGTAGATTTTCATGTGCTGGCTTGCTGGGCCTAACGCACAACCTTCAACGAAGTAACGCCCATTCATGCATGTCGACACACAGAAGACGCTCTAACTGAGAATCGAACGGGCAACGTGTAACTGTGAGGCAACAACGCTACCGCAGCACCACCACCGCAGTTCATATATATATATATATTTATACACACACACACACACACATATATATATATATATATATATATATATATATACACACACACACACACACACACACACACACACACACACACACACACACACACACACACACACACACACACACACACACACACACACATCACTGTATTTCATTGACACTAGCTTTAGCCGATATCTGTTAAGTCAAACAAAATTTGGTTGACTAAATAGATGGTTGGCATTTATGTGAAACTGCGCAGTACTTGGGGTTGGGGAATATGCCCTTTCCCCAGATGTGTGATCCCAGAATTAGTATATTATATGCACATTATTTGCAGGAGTGCTGTAATGAATCCTCTCATATGGGGGTGCTGGGGGGTGCAGCAGCCCACATGGGGATGCAGGGGGGCTTGCCCTCTGCAAAAAGCTTTTTACTCTGTTTTTATGTTTTAGTTTTGTATACACCAGGGCTGTCACTCTGTAGATGTGTAATAGCATATCAACATTTTCAGCTGCCATTTTGAATATTGACGTTTGGGTTATACATGTACACATTTATCTATCTATCTATATTTATATATACACAGACACACAAACATATCAAACTGTATGAGAGAGGGGTGACAATATAAACCAACTTTGTACATATATGTTAAGCAACGTAAGTATAAAACAGAACAATTTAATTAAAAAGTGAAAACGTTACTCATAAAAATGAATTAAACTGCGTTTATACTGATGGAAATGAGACAAACCCTCTGATAAGGTAGCTCACTCAATAATCAAGATGTAATGTATGCTATGGATGCTTAATAGTTATGTATTAAATATGCATTAGTCAGGCTTCTTTTTTAATCTGTAAAGACACAAATGACATTGTTAGAAAGGAAACTATTTTGCACAGATGCACGTCATGTAAGATTCTTCTCACCTTCTGGTGTAACAATGTCCCCTGTATCCCTTTTTTGTGGAGTAAATTCTATCTGTGTGACTTTGCTTTTCACTGCCTAACATAGGATTTAGAAACAGATTGGGTGGGGGTAAACTGAACAGAAGAAGAGAACAGAGCAGATTCAGCCAAGCAAAAAGTATTTGCTGGATTTGTGGATTTATTCCAGTGTGAAGGCTGTTGTGAGAATTGCAACAAAGTATATTTGTGTTGGCTAGTCTCTTCTGGAAGGGATAATCAGAGAGCTTGTTTTTTTTAACATGGAATGAAATGAGATCTATTTAAATATGTCATATTTTGTTTGCACTTAACTTTCTTACTGAAGCTTGCAGTAAGTGACATGACGTGTAGAATTCAAAGCTGAGCTTTGTAACATTACTGAGCATTTTTTTGTGCATTTGATCCAGGGTTCACGCTAGTGTAAGGATGAGAAGCAAGCAGCTATGAAATAGCTGATAAAGAGTGAATTAAAAATGGGTTGGTATGCTGTCCTGCAGAAAACAGTGTTACAGGACTGTTAGAAGATGTTAAAAGTATTTGAGTTTAAGTGTAACCCAGCTTATAAGCACAGAAATGTACCTGCAGCTAAATATCTGTATTTATTGCACAAATGCAACATTTTACCAATCTGCTTTTAAGCATATACTGATAAATCTCTGGCATATTTTTACCTTTTGTAGTTCAGAAGCTACCTATTCAATAGGTATCAGTCAGTAAAATGGCACTCTACTCTTTCTCCTTACCTCCCGGTCACCACCGGTGTTCCTCAAGGCTCTATCCTTGGACCCCTCTTCTAACATTTTCATCAACACCTTCTATACATCCACACAACAGGCTACCCTAATACAACACACATATGATTCCAATCTCATTTGCACATCTGACAACGTGGTACACCTCCAAAAAATTACACAGGGAGCTTTAGCAGCCACTGAAATATGGCTTCATAACTCAGCTCATGCTCAAACCAAAAAAGATCAAATTACTACTTTTTTCCCTAAATCCCTCTCTCATGAAAAAAAAATAAATTTAAAGTCGTCTCACTTGATAATACAACCACTTAAGTCACTTATCATAGCAAAGTATCAGGTGTGATAGTAGATGATAATCTTTCATTCAACCTGTGTATACAAAATTGCATAAGAAAAACTCATCAAAAACTAGGGATGCTTTACAGATCCAAATAGTTTCTCACTGACCCAACTAAAACTACATTTGCCACTACTTATTGCCTCTCTTCTCTTCTTTATGGTGCTCCCATCCTTACTAACCACCAGGCTTCACAAAAAATCCGGCTCTGTCCTTGTTCAAAACCAGGATAACCTATATCTCTAAATCTGAACAAGTACGTTTTCATTCCTTTTACCTCCTCACTCTCCCTTCTTCACCTACTTCCTTACTGCTATCTAATTTTCTTCCCTGACCTTCTCTTTAAATATACCATAAGCCTGTTTTTCCCTCACTTCATATTGCACTTCCTATTTGCATTAGACTAACTTACCTTTAATTTCTCTACAAACTGTCTAAAATTTTTCTAAATATTAAATGATTGTCATATACCTTATATTGATTCTTAACCATTATTTTTATATTATGTCTAATTTGTTATAATTATTTAAATTGCAGATATGTTTGTTTTATTTTTGAAGATTGTAAACTTATTGTTCTTAAAATGTTTTGTAATAATTTGGAGCCCTTCTCCCTGGCCTCCACTGTAAATGGCATCTACCCAGTCAGACTTTCCTGGTAATCAAATGTCAATGAATAAATATGTGCTTTGAAACAGGCTTGATTCCTGGGAGTTTAAGTCATCACTATAACATATATGTGATGAGCAGCCAGCCCCCTCCTATGGAAATTAGGGGATAGTGTAGCAACACGGGGGGGGGGGGGGTGGAGCAGCTGAATGCCTTGTCCAGAAATGTGCTAACACGGGTCATGATGTAGGGCATGCTAGACATAAATGCTTATAGCAGTATATGTAGCTTTTTCGTCTCAGATAAAGCCTGAAAAGTGATAAAATCCATGAAAAATGAACCGTAGACGAAGACAAAAAAAAGGAGAAGAGATGCCAAGGAAGTCAGAGGTAGGTAGTATACAGCAAACAGGGCTAGGTACACAGATAAGAAGCAACAAAGTAAAGTCAAACAAAGAAAAAAAATCACACAGTAGTGAACATAAATGAAAATAATGTTCTCCTGATGAACTAGTAATATAAAGACAGAAAACAGACAGATGCAGGTTGGGCTGAGGGAATGCTCTGAGAAGTACACAAGGGCCATACTGACAGTCAGGTATAAATGCAAATGCTACAGTGGCAAGCTGTGAGCCTATTTATACATAGGTTCATAGATTCATAGATTAGTACTAGGCTAACTGCCCCTGTCGGCTATTTTAAGCCTAGCCAATTACCCCATGTGAGAATCAAACCTTGCACCTTGTGTCTGTAAGGTGAACACCTTAACCATTATGCCAGCCACTCCGAGCGGTATCTGGACTTATTCTCTCACTAAATATTTTTTTTTTATTATTTTAAATAAGATGTCTTAAGAAACATTACATGAAATATAGATACATAACATATTTGCAATTCTAAAACATTACTAACTTCAAACCATTATATAACTATTTACATTAGTGTCTATGCAAATAACATTGAAATTCTCTATTATATAAAGTTAGAAACATAAGATGATATATCTTCATCAATCTTTTCGAGTATTTCCAGTACTTTCATCGAAGAGTAATAGTATGAAGTAGATCTTTTAGTTCTGTTATTCACTGTTAATATTTCCATGTGAGCAACTGTTGATGTTAAATTCTTAAATTCCTTGAACATAGGAGAAGCCTCATTTTTCCAGTGTATAGTTATGATTTTACGTGAAATTGCCAATAGTGACCATACGATTTTAGTATCTTTTTTAGGTATACAGTTTGGAATAGGAGAACTGAATAAAATTATAGACTTTGTTAATTGAAAATTATCATTATATAAAGTCTGAAAAAATAGTTAATAGACTTCCAGTACATATTGAGACATATACATTCATAAGAAACATGCTGCCAATCTGCTTTTATCTTGCTTTGGCATCTCCAACATTGATCTTCACTAGAAAACATTTTGGCTAGCCTGTGTGGAGTATAGAAACTTCTGTGTAGATATCTCCAAGTGAATAATTGCCAGTATTTTGATAATGTAAAAATTTGGAAGATTTTAGAATATTACTTTTTTTCTTCTTCAATTGGAGGATGGTTGTTTATTAAAGTATAATAATCCCAGTATGATTTTTATGATTTTTTTTTTGTTTTTTTAACAATTTTATTGATATTAGATAAGTAACCTGTACCCTGATAAGGTTGTTTTGTGATAAGAATAAGGTATTCAATGAGTTTTGGAGCTTCATGTCTAACTGAAGGTTGCATTTGTTCTACTTTATTTATAAGAAAATGTCTTAGATTTTGAAAAAACAACCATAGTCTTTATTTATATTATAATTGTAAGTTATCTGTTCATTTGTTAGTATTTTCCCTTTCTCTATAAGTTGATGCCAAAAGAGTAATGATTCTTTCCCGAGTATATTAATTTTAGAGATTTGGGATGTGTCTAGAATAATGGGTGTAAAAGCTATAGGGAAAATAAGAAAATTCCAAGAATTAATATTTGGTATTTTGTTTATATATGTTTTGAACACTGATAATGTACAGCCTATATAGTTTGTAATGCATTGATATTATTCTTTTTCCCTAAAAAATAATCTTTTAACATCCATATAAGGGGTGATGATATTACAGTTAAATTGTCTTGTATATGATTGTAATTAAATTCCATGTAAATCTGCTCATGTGCTTGTTTCCATATAGGTGTGTTAACCATAGTGTTATATTTTTAATAACAGAGGAGGTAATATATAAATCAATATCCGGTAAATTAATTCCACCATCTTCCCAATCTGGTAAATGCTTATTTAAAGCTATACGGGGTTTATTAGGAAACCATAGAAAATTTAAAATTAGTTTATTGTATCTTTGAATAATATATTTGGGAGGTGGCAATGAAAAGTTTTGTATTAACTATAATATTTTGGGAAATATGATTGCTTTAATAAGATATAATCTGTCTGCTGTTGAAAAGATGTATTTATTCCAGTAACCAATTGTTTGTTCTATTTTGTCTAGTATTTTATTATAGTTAAATATTAGAGAATCTGTTAGTTCATTGAGTAGATTTATTCCCAGGCATAATAATTTATTTTCTGCTACTATATATTTGGAAAATCTTTTGTTTATATATTTTTTTACAGTTACAGGGCATAATTTTAGTTTTGTTTTCATTCAATTTTAGGCCTGAAATATTTTGAAATGTATTCATGGAGTTAAATAGAGCATTCAAAGACTCATTGGCATCTGAGAGAGTTAAAAGTATGTCATCAGCAAAGAGATGGATTTTAAGGTTTAACATTTTATTAATACATATGCCCTTTATGTTATTGCTTGATCTGATTTGATTTGCAAAGTATTCTATGAGTAATGCAAATAACAATGGGGATAAAGGGCAACCTTGTTTAGTTCTCTTTTTGATTGTTATAGGGCCTAATCTATGTGATCCTAGTTTAACATATTCAGTAGATTTTTCATATAGTATTTGGATAAGTTATTAAAATTAGAAGGAAAGTTATATTCTTTTAAAACTAGTGAAAGAAAGCTCCAGTTAACAGAATCAAAAGCTTTATTAATATCTAATGAGATTACATTTAAATCTAGGACTCTATGTTTGCTATAGTCTATTAATGTTAGTATTCTTTTAATATTATCTGAAGTGTTTCTTCCTTTAATAAAACCTGTTTGATCTTTTGAATTAAGAAAGGAAGAAAGTGTTTGATCCTATCTGCATATATAGCCATAAACATCTTATAGTCTACATTGAGTATTGATATTGACCTATATGAAGAGCACTGCTTCTCATCTTTATCTGGTTTGATAATTGGAGATATCAGTGAATATTTCCAAGAGGGTGGTATGTTCAAATCTTTTTTGGCTATATCATATACTTTTAAATGTAAGGATATGGCTTGATTGGGTATTCATTTATAAATTTCTGGTAGCATATTGTCTGGACCAGATGCTTTATTTGTCTTGAGCTTTTTAATTTGTGATTTTAATTCTGTCATATTGATTGGTTTGTTTATAATGTCTATTTGTTCTTGTGTTAATTTAATATGAATATTATTTTCTAAGTATTTTATGTCCTTGGTTGGTGTATATTGGGTGTTTAGGGAATTATCAAAGTTAAAATGAAGTCTGAATGCTTCTAAAATATCATTTAGATCATTAACTCTTTTGTTAGTATTAGGAATAAATGTTTCTTTTATTTGCTTAGATTTGATTATATTATTTGTTCTGTTAGTTAAATGTCTCAGGTGTGCTGGATTAGTAGAGTATGAGTTTATTTTTATCTTTTCTAAGTTAATCATAATCTTATGATGTAACAATTCTGCATACTTCTTATTGATTTGTGTAAGTTCTTGAACTTGAGTAGTATTGCCCTTTTGTATTTCCAGTTTCAATTCATCTGCTTTGTTTTGTAAGTCTAGCATATCTTTATTCCATGACTTCCTTTTATTTATGTACCAGGATAATATTTTCTCATATGTAACTACCTTTAATGAATCCCAGACATATATTTCTGAAATATCCTCTGTGTAGTTTATTTCTAGAAAGTTTTTGATTGTTTCTTCATAAAATTCTTTAAATTCTGTCAATTTTGTGATATAGGAAGGTATCCTAGTAATGGGATTTGAATGAAAAGGAGTAAGCTCTGTCTCAAAGACTATGGCATTATGATCAGATAAGGGACAATTTATAATTTTGACTTTGTCAATTTTTGTTATTAGGTCATTGGCGACATATATTCTATCTATTCTAGAGTTGGTTCTATATCTATGAGAAGAAAATGAAAAAATTATTGACTCTGGTTCTGCAAATTCATTTATATATTTTAAGTATAGTGCATCTATAAATTTTAAAAGCGCCTTGGAGATAGGTTGTTTTCTTCTTTTAGATTTAGAATCTGTATCTTTCATTTATTGAAATCTCCTGCCAATATCAGGCTACTCTTAGTTAGATGAATTATCTCTTCAAAGTGCTGTTTAACTGTTCTTAATTCTAGTCCTGGAATCCAATATAGATTTGCTAAAATATAAATTCTCTTATTTAACTCTATTGAAGCTAGACAAAACATACCTGATGTACCTTGATTAGTAGTAATTATTTTAGGTGTTATAGTTGTATTGCGAAGTAGTATAGCTACTCCTCTTTTTTTGTTTTATATTGAGAACTTATTAATACTGTGCAATTATTGATATTTAAGTTGTTTATATCTCTATCTAATAAGTGTGTCTCTTGTAAAAAGACTACTTGTGGTTTATGTACATTTATGTATTTGAATAGGCTTCTTTTATTACTATTATACGGACCTTTAACATTTATGGATAAACATTTCATTTCCTA
The DNA here is from genome assembly GCF_019279795.1 of Protopterus annectens. Taxonomy (NCBI): domain Eukaryota; kingdom Metazoa; phylum Chordata; order Ceratodontiformes; family Protopteridae; genus Protopterus; species Protopterus annectens. The sequence goes on along the minus strand of NC_056739.1, from coordinate 6,153,045 downwards.
CTTTTTAGTTTGTTTTATATGTGATTTTATGTAAATATTGTTTATTTTTTATTCTATTTTGGATGAAGAATTTAAAAATGTTTTTACTGTATAGTTTTTGCATGTTTCTGACTGATACCAAAGTGATAATTAAAAACAATAAAACTTCTGAACTTGTAATTCTTGACCTTAAAAACCATTCCCTATCACTATGGGGTAATATACCTCTTTGTTTGGTTAGTGAATCTAACCAAACAAACTTTCTACCCTCACAAATAATGTTTGGATCAGTTTCTCTTATCCTCTTAGTTTTAAATAAAGACACTTAAATAATATATGAAAATAATATAATCAGCTAAAATATATAAGAATAATATTTTTTCTATACATTATTGTAATTCAGTAATACTTGTTTCTAATCAGGTTTCAAAAAGGTACAAAACATTTAGATTAAGGTAATATCATTTCAAAATAGTTTAGAGTATTAATACACATTTTCTCATGTTCAACAATATTTTTACAAAAAATATATAGAATTATACACGCTATGAAAATCTGAACAATTAACAGATAAATGAGTCTCTGACTACAAAATCAATTAAGCAAGGTTTAATTAATGTCCTAAAACTGAAGGAAGAGGAATGATAGCAAGGTTATGAGTTATTTAGCTTTATGGAAGAATTAGTGTGGCTGGGATGGAATGAGCCCATAACAAAAGCCTGCAATGCCCCCATTATATTTTCATCTTTTGGATTTAACCACATCACCATTAGGTAGGCAGAGTATGTTTAACATGTAAAAGGGAGAAGTAGTCCCCAGGATTTGAACACCGGTGCTGAATTTCCAGATATCTACTGTGCAAGGCATACACTGTGCTTAACAAATATCATGTCTGGAGGAAAGGATGTTCCTTAATGAACATGTCACCAAAGCATCTTGGGTGAAAGGCAAATACAACATTTTATAGTCATGTTATTAGCATGAGAATTTATTTTTTTGAATGTTTGTGACATATGAAAGAAATAGTCAGTTGAGCTATCACCCATTCAACTCCTGTTACTAAACTAAATTTGCTAAACTGGTCATCAGAAGAAAAGACCTTGCAGACTCCAACAATCATTAGTAGAGTATGAGTTTATTTTTATCTTTTCTAAGTTAATCATAATCTTAAAATATAACAATTCTGCATACTTCTTATTGATTTGTGTAAGTTCTTGAACTTGAGTAGTATTGCCCTTTTGTATTTCCAGTTTCAATTCATCTGCTTTGTTTTGTAAGTCTAGCATATCTTTATTCCATGACTTCCTTTTATTTATGTACCAGGATAATATTTTCTCATATGTAACTACCTTTAATGAATCCCAGACATATATTTCTGAAATATCCTCTGTGTAGTTTATTTCTAGAAAGTTTTTGATTGTTTCTTCATAAAATTCTTTAAATTCTGTCAATTTTGTGATATAGGAAGGTATCCTAGTAATGGGATTTGAATGAAAAGGAGTAAGCTCTGTCTCAAAGACTATGGCATTATGATCAGATAAGGGACAATTTATAATTTTGACTTTGTCAATTTTTGTTATTAGGTCATTGGCAACATATATTCTATCTATTCTAGAGTTGGTTCTATATCTATGAGAAGAAAATGAAAAAAATATTGACTCTGGTTCTGCAAATTCATTTATATATTTTAAGTATAGTGTATCTATAAATTTTAAAAGCGCCTTGGAGATAGGTTGTTTTCTTCTTTTAGATTTAGAATCTGTATCTTTTTCATTTATTGAAATCTCCTGCCAATATCAGGCTACTCTTAGTTAGATGAATTATCTCTTCAAAGTGCTGTTTAACTGTTCTTAATTCTAGTCCTGGAATCCAATATAGATTTGCTAAAATATAAATTCTCTTATTTAACTCTATTGAAGCTAGACAAAACATACCTGATGTACCTTGATTAGTAGTAATTATTTTAGGTGTTATAGTTGTATTGCGAAGTAGTATAGCTACTCCTCTTTTTTTGTTTTATATTGAGAACTTATTAATACTGTGCAATTATTGATATTTAAGTTGTTTATATCTCTATCTAATAAGTGTGTCTCTTGTAAAAAGACTACTTGTGGTTTATGTACATTTATGTATTTGAATAGGCTTCTTTTATTACTATTATACGGACCTTTAACATTTATGGATAAACATTTCATTTCCTACTTTTTAGTTTGTTTTATATGTGATTTTATGTAAATATTGTTTATTTTTTATTCTATTTTGGATGAAGAATTTAAAAATGTTTTTACTGTATAGTTTTTGCATGTTTCTGACTGATACCAAAGTGATAATTAAAAACAATAAAACTTCTGAACTTGTAATTCTTGACCTTAAAAACCATTCCCTATCACTATGGGGTAATATACCTCTTTGTTTGGTTAGTGAATCTAACCAAACAAACTTTCTACCCTCACAAATAATGTTTGGATCAGTTTCTCTTATCCTCTTAGTTTTAAATAAAGACACTTAAATAATATATGAAAATAATATAATCAGCTAAAATATATAAGTATATTCTTTTTCTCTTTACATTATTGTAATTCAGTAATACTTGTTTCTAATCAGGTTTCAAAAAGGTACAAAACATTTAGATTAAGGTAATATCATTTCAAAATAGTTTAGAGTATTAATACACATTTTCTCATGTTCAACAATATTTTTTACAAAAAAAATATATAGAATTATACACGCTATGAAAATCTGAACAATTAACAGATAAATGAGTCTCTGACTACAAAATCAATTAAGCAAGGTTTAATTAATGTCCTAAAACTGAAGGAAGAGGAATGATAGCAAGGTTATGAGTTATTTAGCTTTATGGAAGAATTAGTGTGGCTGGGATGGAATGAGCCCATAACAAAAGCCTGCAATGCCCCCATTATATTTTCATCTTTTGGATTTAACCACATCACCATTAGGTAGGGAGAGTATGTTTAACATGTAAAAGGGAGAAGTAGTCCCCAGGATTTGAACACCAGTGCTGAATTTCCAGATATCTACTGTGCAAGGCATACACTGTGCTTAACAAATATCATGTCTGGAGGAAAGGATGTTCCTTAATGAACGTGTCACCAAAGCATCTTGGGTGAAAGGCAAATACAACATTTTATAGTCATGTTATTAGCATGAGAATTTATTTTTTTGAATGTTTGTGACATATGAAAGAAATAGGCAGTTGAGCTATCACTCATTCAACTCCTGTAACTAAACTAAATTTGCTAAACTGGTCATCAGAAGAAAAGACCTGGCAGACTCCAACAATCAGTGATAGTCAAATCATAGTTTTTTTTTTTTTTTTCCATTGGAAAAGGAGGGGGGGGTTCTACCCGTTCAGACTTTCACTGTCAAACAAGCAATATAAATATACAAACATAGATGCATACATATATACATAACTAACTAAAACCTTATTTGTTATTAATTAACAAAACACAAATAAATAAATAAAGACGTATATATTATTCATTAGTAACCAGTGAAATACAAGCCAACATTAAGTTCCTTTCTGCTGAGTGACATTACATTTCTGTTGCTTTTCTGTGTAAAATGAGCTACACAGAAAGTCATCAGCTTTTGATTTGCTTCTCAGGCTCATTTAATAAACCCATTATTCACCCCCATATCTAGTGTCAGTGAAAATTGCTTTAATTCTCTATATTGGTGAAGTAAATCATTTACAGCATCTTACAGCAGCAGAATGAATTGAGTCTCCCTCGGGTGTTCTTGTATGCATATACACCTATCTGGCTTATTCTCAAGCATTTTTTAGCACTTATATTTCCCCAACAGCCCATAAGCAGTTTTCAAAGCTAAGCAGTGAAAAGTTGGGAACAATCAATTATATACTTTAAAATACCAGTTGCATATTATGTCGCAAAACATTTCTTTATTAGGAATCTGACAATATTAAGAGTCATACAAACATCAACATTAATCTGTTCCCATACCATTTTTACTAACTTAATTTTTAATTACTGTTTTCAATTACAGCTTTTAGGTGTATATTATGAAGCAACGTCTTTTTCTAAGTGGACTTAGAAAAAAATCAGGTTTGGCTTTCATTCTTTTGGAGATCTGTTTTCTATTTACAGTAATGGCTTCCTTATGTTGAGAAGGAAGAATTTTCGAGAACAGTTGAGATGTATTTGACCACAGACTTGAATACTTTTATAAAAAAATATTAACTATCTCAGGTTTGTGTGTGTGTGTGTGTGTGTGTGTGTGTGTGTGTGTGTGTGTGTGTGTGTGTGTGTGTGTGTGTGTGTGTGTGTGTGCATGTGTGCGTGCACGTGTGTGTGTGTGTGTGTGTGTGTGTGTGTGTGTGTGTGTGTGTGTGTGTGTGTGTGTGTGTGTGTGTGTGTGTGTGTGTGTGTGTGTGCATGTCTGGGTGAAATTTGAAATGAGGCCACAGCTCCAGTTTTCTGTAAAATAATTTCCAAATATGCTGTCCACTTTTAACAAAGAGCAGAACCCTGAAAAGTACACAGTTGTCATTTTGCCTTCATTAGCTATTGTTTCATGGGATCATGACAACAGGTTAACAGATATATGTGCTGACTGTCATAACGGCAAACCCTATACATTGACATCAGCAATGTCGACATATAGAAATAACAGGCAGCCTTATACTGTGTAATAGCAGTACAGTGGGGATCAGGGAATCGGCCCTTTCCCCACTATAGTGCAGTCTCATAGCTAATATATATATATATATATATATATATATATATATATATATATATATATATATATGTATGTATATAATTAGCACAAAGCCTGGAGAGCACAGTCCCCCCCCCCAACATAGGGGGATGGAACGAGGCTTGCCCCCCGCTGCAAAAACAACCAGCTTTTGATTTTTTTTTTCACCAAGTTTGACCTTTTGAACCTTGAGCACTGTGACATTCGACATTTAGAAGGTTGATACTATGGTACTCTACATTCAAGGGGTCGGTCTAATGACATGAACCCATTGTTTCATACCTACGCCCTAATTCTGAACATCTAAATCAAAGATGGTTGCTGTAGAATGCGCAGTGATTTCAGATTCAGTAGACTACATCATTAGCAGAGGATAATCCCTCTTAAAAGACTGAATTTCTGCATTAAAGACATGCTCTGGTAAGGAATCAAATAGAGAAAAACATTCACAAAGATAGTATATTAACCAAATGCCCTGGTTTTCAAATAATACTAACATTTCCACATGTTGGATTCAGGCTGCTGGATGGCAAGACATTTCCTTGCAGTAGATTTGGTTGGAGACACATAGCTGAAGAGAAATTCAGTTGCAAAGACATATGGCATATGTCACATTCTCACTGTGGGCATAGAAAAAGCATAAAGCACCATGCCCAGAGCTTCAACAACCAACAGCCCTGTGGAAAATATTATCCATGGTCTGCAAGACAGCTACAGACATTAGACAGTATGGCAGGTGTCAATATCAAAATGCCCTGGGGCATGTCAGTGGCATTGAAAATGCAGTGTACAGTGGTTGGTTAATGGTGTGTGGGGGCTATTACCACATTTGCATTGTCTAAAACACATACTGATGCATAAAGGTGATTGTAGCAGCATGTAAAATTAAATCCATACTCTGGCACACTTCCACTTCTTGTAGTTGCAAAATCATGTATTGTACACCAATCACAACACACACTACTTTTCCCTACCACCCCCTCCTATATTCAGTTACTGAAGCTGTAGGTATGGTACTGCATGCTTCTCTGTGCTGACAGTGAATTTGCAACAGCCATGTGTCTTTATAGCTGAATTTCACTTCAGACGTGTATCCTCAACCAAATGTACCACAGTGAAATACCGCACTGCTTAACAGTCTGAACCCACATAAGTTATAGGGTTACAGGATCATAGAAAGTTAAAATTCTATTGGCCCTGAGGCCCTTACAAGCCTAGCTATGAGTTTAGCCCATGTTTAGCTTAATCAGCACCCTATGCCCCAGTCCACCAGGGACCCAGGTGGAATCCCAAGGGTGTATTTTCTGTTTCCCATCCAGTTATCCAGGTTGCACTTTAAAAGGGATAATGAGGTACTCTGCTTGACGTGTAGTGGGAGTCTATTCCACAGAAGGGAGAGTCTCTGGGACACAAATCTGTCCTACCAACAAGTCATGTTGATGTCACATTCCAGGTTGAGATCGCATATGCTGGTTACTCGAATGGAGCTTGACTTATGGATATGCAGCAGTCCCATCAAGACGGAGTGTGAGATTGTTTGTATGCCAGACAGAGGTCACCTCTAAGGAGTCTTTATGAAACTGACTATAGGGACGGGGCTTTAGCCTGTCAGTGTAGGATAGATGTTGAGGCCCTGGATTCTCCTGGTGAGGAACCTCTGCGGTCTCTCCAGGTGCTGCATGTGCTGCAAGGTACATGCCGAAAGGTGCGTTGCACTCAGAAATGGGCCTTATAAGGGAAGAATACAGGGAAGTTATGACCTCCTTCTTCCTGGATGAGATACCCTTAATTATAAGGTGGGTAATGTAGAAAGCGTTCTGTACAACGGAAACAACATGGTGGTCAAAAGTCAGGTTGCTATCAACCTGGAAGCCCAAATCCCTCAAAACTAATTGCGTGCTTAGGATGTTGTTATTAATGTGATAATTTGTGGGGACATCACTCTCCCCAAAGGGGATGATGATGCATTTTTTGGTATTTAGCTTGAGGCCTTGTTTCTGGCACCAGTCATTTGTTTGTGTGAGACCCTCTTGCAGGATGTCCACATCACTACGGGAATTGATGACAGCACCCACTTTGCAGTCATCTGCAAACCTGGTCAGCCATAGCCCATTGGTTTTGGCCTGCACATCAGAAAAGTATATCCCAAATAACAGAGGCCCCAAGACCGATCTTATATGCATGGAAATAATAATGCTCTGCTGTGTTAGCAAAAAGGTTAGCTGAATAAGGAACTGCCAAATTTAACTCCATGAATATTTTAAGTTTCACTAAAGAACAGCATAGTGATTAGGTAATGCCTCTGTAATTTCATCTGTAGGTGGATATCTAGGCAAAGCTTGGGGAAAAATAAAGGTACGACACATCAGGTTTCATTGACAGTGATCCAAAAAAAAGTATCACGTGTCTTGGCTCCCAGTATAGTTTTACCAAGCTAGTGGCCCATCAACAATGGTGTTGAAACTTTTTCACATCTAGCTGTGAGCTATAGAGAGCTATCAAATATAGTGCATGTCAGCAGATTTGAAGTTCTGCTTTCCACTTTATCTTAATTACCTCATCAGAGTCAAATAAGACTCCCAGGTTCCATACTTTTTTTACTATTTTAAAGAAGATATAAAAACCACAATAAAGAATATGTAACACTACATAAATTATCAGAGAGAACACACTGTCTAAAAGCTGACATTCTGATCAAGCACCAGTAATGACCACTAGCAGAAGCAATGAAAGACATTCTCCCCACTCCAACCTCACCATCTCCCTACATAAGAAAATGAGTTACCACATGATTACGCTAACTCCAAATGACCCAGCTCACTGGTTAGTTTGATGGTAAGATTGTAACTTTGTCCGTATTTTTTTTAAACTTTTGCTTACCAGCACTATCACTTTGTGCAATAAAAAAACTATAAATCACAGCACTTTATCCATTTGCATTAGTATCACATTGTTCTCCACTGTGCTACCTGCCCAGGTACTATAATGATGCCTTCAAATGCACCTGTATATCAGTATGTAACACACCAAAATACATGAATGCAGTTCTGCAGTCCTACAAAGCAGTCAACCACCTGTGATACAATACTGTGGACATCTACATACATCTGCTAACTATATTATGTGAATGACTACTATCCCTGCATTTGCATGATAGACCTCATTGTGCAGTTAGCTGACCAGTGTGTACTTGCTAGATTTCAGCCATATCAGATGTCTGACAACAGATGGACTGTGACATCCATGCTGCCAGATTCATGTCCTCTCTAGTAGTACAATAGCTGTTTCAAGAATAGTGTGTAATGTGGCTAGCACTATTGTCCTATGTACTGTGACTATGACAGAGAAAAGTTCCCTAGTATAATTAATGCAATACTAATGCAGATGGATAAAGTGCAGTGACATAATGTTAAGACATCATTATACCTGAATAAGCACAGCTTATTTTGCAATGGAAGTATACAGTAAAACTCTTACTAGATGATGTCCGAAATGGTTTAGTAAATTGGGAGGTAGACAAAACATAGACAAAAGGCAGTTGTGTATGTGTGTGTGGGTGGGTACTCCTGGGAGAGGGGGAAAAGTTGTACAGTAGAGTCAATTATCCAAACTAATTGGGACCTAGGGTAGTTTGGATAGTCAAACATACCCTGAATTGCATAAAAAACGTCTAAAATCTTGTTTTTTCTGCATGCAGGAAAAACACTTTTCAAACATTTAGTGATTCCTGGGCAATACGGAATATTTTTCACACATGAATGGGCTACAAGTTAAAATAACATGCACAAACAAATACATATAACATTTACATACTCAGACTTTATGATTTTTCCTACCCGAAAACTTTGGAAGGCTGCGTTCGGATAACTGACGTTTTGGAGAATCGACATTCAGATAATAGACTCTCTACTGTATAGCACCTTATCTAGCAGGGTATCTGTATTTATATTGCACATGGATAAAGTGTAGTGACACATTTTTAAGGCAGCATTATACCTGAATAAGCACAGGTAACAGTGGTCAAGACAATATTTATGTGACTGAATGTCTTCAGTGGTAACGCTTTATACAAGATTACTTTTTTTATCAGGCCTGTTTTCATCCAGTATAAGGCAACTCTTCAATCATTATAACCTTGATGACCCAGTTCAAGGCTGCTAGAGGAGGTAAACATAAGGAAGATGAGGAAACAGAATGCTATCTGGGTCAGCATCAATTTGTGGGTGTGGTAAATGGAGTGATTTTGTCAGGTTAAGATAACAGGCACACCTACCTGTCTGAGCTGTGCCCAATGTTACACAGCACTTTATTTATTTATTTTTTTACATCACAAGGATTTCTGTGACTAACACAAGGCATGAAAGAATGCAATTGTTCCACTGAGTATAGTAGAAGTACTGTAGTACTGTAGCCATAGGAAATGCTGACATCTACTTAACGTGTGAAAAGTGCAAACAAATAATAGGTTCAAAACAGTTCAGTACAAGAGCCATTTTCTTTTGTCATTAGAAATCATAAAATCATAATTCATTACAATATCCCTTCAATAAGTGAATTACAATTACCATACATAAACCCTGCACCACTTGCTCTACAAATGAACGCTACCTAGAATTATGTTCTTGCTGCAGCCTAGAACTCCCTTCCCATCCAAATCTAACCAATTTACAATAAAATACAGCAAGTATAAACAGAGATAGACTGATAGATAAAGTACTGTACAAGTCCCCCCAACATACAAACTGCATTTTATCCATGTTCTGTCTACCTCCCAAATTTCTAAACCATTTCAGCCTACCTTATCTAGTGAGAGTTTTACTGCATACTTCCATTGCATACTTTTCCTCTGATGTCATGCCTCATTTTTTGACATATATAAGTTCTTATAGGAAATTGATCTTGCTCATAAGTGGCAGACACTTAAAATATCACAACCCTGTCAGACTGTTCCTAATCAGACTAACTAATGGAAGTAAATAAAATATTAGTGTTAAGTCATGCTGTAGATGGACCTCACAAGAGTAAGTTTGTTGGTGCGTTTTGTTGGAAGGAATGTCCATTTTAAATGGTTTCCACAAATTTTTATGCAAAATGCTAAAGAAGGCACTGGCACCATGCAGTCACTATTTTTTATACAGCCGGCCAGCAGATGGCAGCCCAGCTTAGTATAACACCACATAAATTAAAGTCCCACATACTCATATGATGGCACTACACTGCATCATAAACGAAGTGCATATACTTGATGTTGTATTATGCAGTGCAGAATACTGACATCTGTATAACATATAAGTGGCATCAGAATATTATTTTTGTATATTATTGCAAACACCAGACTACACATGAGCCTGGTCCTGCCATGCAGAGAAATGAAGTCCTGACTACTGCTCAGTTGACCTGTGTTTGATTAGCATAGGCCTATGAGGGAATGGGTGGGAAAGATGAGTCTGAGTGGACGATGACAGACTGCTTAGGAGAAGGAAGGCTACTGGGCTCACTGCATTGGAAGCACCTAGTAGTAGCAGTGTATATTGCCCACCTGCAGAGGCCATGGTGACTTGTCCTGCACTGGGCAGGGAACTGCCTGCTGACCCAGGAAACAGAAGGTAAGTATAGAAGCATGCCTCCACTCCCAGCTAGGTAGCTACAGTGATTCTATCTGTTGGCAGATTAAGTGCACCTCAGGACCCAGGGTGCTTTCAGGCCATGGGCCCCTAGCACCAGAGTTGTTATTTAGGCTCATTCATAAATGTGCACATTCTTTTGGATTCACTTTCTTCAGTTATTCACCAACCCAGATGTTTTAAAATTACATCTATTGGTTCATGAAGCAGAGCTCTTTTTAATGTTTCCTTTAATATAATTAAACTTTAAACATTTTTGGCAAAAAATTTAATAAAATGTACTAACCAATAAGATGATTATTACTTCACAGCATTTCTACCATAAGAGGTCACTGAAACCTCCATCTTTGTAAGCCACCAGTGTTGACAGCGGTGACACAAGAGATCAAGGGCAGTAATTACTGATATCTACCAAGTTGGTTTTAATATAAAGAAAATAAGGTCATTTTTCCTAATTTGATCCATGGGCTAAATGGCAAACCCCAACAGTTTTAAAGCAATAAATTAATTAATTCAAACTGGTCTGCACAGCACTTGCTTTAGTAAGTAAACTAAAATAAAAAAAGAAGCGGTGTTACTTCTACACTGCCTGCCACTCGCACAATGCACTATACACAATTTCAAATGCAACACAAAATAATATTTTTGCAAAATGTGCCATTAAAACATTATTTGGCATTATTATTGATGCAGTACATCTGAAATGCAGGCTGTGTTACTTTGTCACACAACACATCACATATCAGCTCATTCATACCACATAGCACCTTGACTGTGACACCTTTGGCACTTTACATACACCCCTAGATTCCTGAGCATTTTCTAAAAAAATTCATGTCAATAACATAAGCCATTAAATATACTTTGAGCAGTAAATGCTACTGAAAAACCTACAAGCAACAGCCATAGTAGTAGGTTTGAAACATAGTAGGCAGATAAGTCACAGAAAAGGTTCATCATGAAAAAGTGCAAGGTTATACATTTTGGTTTGGAAATACTGGTAGATAATATTAGGATCAAACTGTCTTTATTACAATGTCTCCTTACCTGAATTTTATTGTGAAAAATGACAGAATGCAAGCAAAGAGCAACAGAATACTGGGGTACATTGCCAAGAATGTAGATGCCAAAATGCAGATGCTATTTTCTCAGATTAAAGTGTGCTACTGAGGCTTCAACTTTAGAGGCCATATGAGATGAGACATTGATCTGGTAGTGGGTATGCTACAGTTAGCCAGATACTAATGTGAATTGGAGACTTGAAGTGAGATGAAAGATACACAGCACATGGACTTAAACAATAGATGAGGAAAGGAAACTTTTAACTGCACCAGTTATGACAGGTTTATAGGGCAAAGCTGAAAATAAAAGACAATATAGAAATACAAGAGCAAGATTCGAAATCAGAAGAGGAAGGTTTATAGTGAACATTAGGAAACATTACTTAATGGAAAAAGTGGTGAGGTTTTGTACAGTTAGGGTTTTTTTGATGTAGATGTACACAGAGGATGTTACAGATGGAACAAAAAGATTGTAGGTTAAAGGTCAGCTAGGCACAGGGCTAACTACAACACTTTAGCTTTTAGGCAATAAACTTGTTATCATTAGATGACTGCAGTATACAGAAACAAATAGCCCGTACAAAAAAATTATTGAACTAGTTATTGTAGAAACTTGGGAGTTGTTGTTGTTGTGTCTTTCGGCTTTTCCCGGTTAGGAGTCACCACAGCGGAACTCCGGTCCGCTAATGATTGGTAGTTGATTTTTACGTGCCGAGTTAACCAGCCCTGACGCACAACCTTCAATGAAGGTACGCCCATTCACGCATGTCTCCACGCAGAAGACGCTCTAGCTGAGAATCGAACCGAACAGCGTCTTACTGTGAGGCGACAATGCTACCACAGCACCACCACCGCGGTATTGTAGAAACTTGGGAGTACTGTGTGCAATTTCAATAGCCTGTCAAATAGAGAAAAATACAAAAAGAATCATACTAAAAACAAAAAAATGGGCTGTAGATTGTAGATGAAATAATGAAAACATGAAAGTGAAATAAGTAAAACAAACGGAAATGCAGATTACACTGTTTTAAATAAGCAGAGCAACATGTAGAAAGTCACATAATGAAATGACAGGATAGGAAGACAGAAAAGATACATGTCAACAGGGCAAGAAAGAAGGTGTATTAGAAATATCTACAAATCCTAAACAATATTAGCAAATATTATCAGCATTATTAGCAAACTTTTTAAAACTACAACATTTTACTTCCTATGCTTTGTTATCATCCTTCTGTTTATAGTATTGTATAATTTGACAACTACTGTATGAGATTTCTAACTTCTTGAATATCTCTGTTGTTATTTTAGTGTTTTGTACATTTTGGAGCTTTTCTTCCTGGGCCTCTGCTGAAAAAGGGCTTGGGCTCAGTCAGACACTTCCGGTCAACAAATGTAAAATAAATAAATAAATAAATAAATATATATATATATATATATATATATATATATATATATATATACATAAATTACAAAGTGTGTGGTACTCTGTAATACCAAATGGAGAAATCACAGCAATACTTTAAGCAGAAATCACTTAAAATTACCCCCTTCCCCTGAAAAAATCACTTTCTCTACAAAGTACTATTAATATTGCTAATGCTTCCAACTTCTGTTCTACCTTTGTAGTCTTTTAGCTGAGCAAATCATTCTGCTTCCACTGTTTGCATCAGTGCTTCATTTATAAACCCTATCCAATGTAGCACTTCCAGATGTTTCTTCTTACTGTAAGGAGAGTCGTAAAAAAGTCATAGGAAAACACAATAAGGACATAAACTCCCAATTTTTCCAGTATAGTTCAAGTATTCAATTTAATTAAAAAAATTGTTTCAACTTATTTACTTGCTTGAACTTGTGTATTTTGAATCCTTTTCAGCCATAGCCTGGACTAAAGAAACAAGTGTAATTACAATATATACAAACATTTACAATTGACAATCAGCCTGCATATTTCTGGGAAGAAAATGCCAAAAGAGCATGGAAAATCCACACACAGACTGACCATTGGTCAGAATTCTACTACAGACCCTAGAGATATGAGAGAAATGTCCTAAGCACTGAGCCACTATGCTCCCCATGGAAAGGAAACATGAAGCTAATTAAAAATCTACATTGATACAGCTTCCACTAAGATAATCTTTACACTCAGTGTTGCAACAGTTGGAATTGTTTCCTTTTACTTTAAACATGGTAACATTATAAGCAGCTATATGAAACAGTATGCTTTTAAAATATGTTGTTCCTCATCCTAAAAGAGGCATCAAATGACATTTTATCCATAATAAAAAGAAAAATGGTAATCAAAGCAATTGAGTTAGCATACAGAACTTGAGTTCTGAGATGCTCAGGGTGCAGGGCTTAATTCCTTCCACCTTCCTACTGTGGCTAACTCATCCAATAAATAGATTAAAAATTGTTTCAATGTACTGATATTCTACCTAGAATAAGAACAATTTGTTTGCAAACTATGTGCATTCTAACCAGAATAAAAAGTTTCTTTCTGAAGTAATGGCATTTTAACCAGACCAGTTGGCATGTGTTTGCTCCTTCATATGTTTTTTTTTAGCTTGCTTTTTGATGTGCATCAGTTAGTTACCTACCTCAGTTACTTGCATGGCTGATTCTTCTCCTGTGGTAAAAAGTTCTAGGAGGAACCATGGGATGATTTGATCTAAGAAAAAGAATTACATTGCTAGCTTAGGCTAAATGCTATGTCCCCACCTGGTCTTAATGACTGCATTTCCGTAGGCATTAAAGTGTTGATTTTATTTTTTTTATTTTTTTTCTTATTTTTTGTGTGAGGGTTGTTGTTGTTGTGTCTTTCGGCTTTTCCTGGTTAGGGGTCGCCACAGCAGAACTCCGGTCTGCTAATGATTGGTAGTTGATTTTTACATGCCGAGTTACCAGCCCTGATGCACAACCTTCAATGAAGGTACGCCCATTCACGCATGTCTCCACGCAGAAGACGCTCTAGCTGAGAATCGAACCGGACAGCATCTTACTGTGAGGCAACAACGCTAACTATACGTACATATTTCTTATTCATTTTTATCTACTCTTATATTGTTGTTGTTGCTTTAAATAAGCCCTTAGTGGTGATTTGTGTTCACCTTTCATGTGATTTTGATGGAGGGGTATTTAAAATGCAGCATTTTGTTGGCATTTGATTCTGATAAAGTCTATTTGTAATGGACAAAAGTGCATAATCCTTCCTGTTTTCTGTGTGTATTATTAAAAATGTTAAGTTTCTCCTATGGTTAGCTGTTTGCTGCATCGTTTTGGACTTTTGTGGTTACTACTTTGTTGTTTGGTTTTTGGTATATTGCATCGATGGGCCCCGATAACATCCCTGGATGTTTAATAAATAGCATGAAACATGACCTCTCTGGCCCACTTGAATCACTTTTCAGCTGGAGCCTTCAGTCAGGTTTTGTGCCGAGGAATGGAAGATAGGTATGGTCATTCCCCTGCACAAAGGAAGTCAAACCACTGATCCGGGTAACTACAGACCTATAAGTTTCATATGTAAGGTCACAGAAAGAATCATTATGGATATGATAAATGAGGATATAGGTAACCTGCAAATGCTGGACCCATCACAGTTCAGCTTTGTTAAAGGAAGGTCATGCATATTAAATCTGGTGGACTTTTTTGAGATGGTCACCAAAGCATTGGATAAAGATAAGGCTATGCATGCAATCTTACCTTGACCTGGCCAAGGATTTTTGCTACAATACTCCACACAGGCATTATAGACAAGCTCACTAATTTAGGTATAATCCCTTTTATCACCCACTGGATAACCAACTGACTCACTGACAGGAACCAGGAAGTCAAAACAGGTGAGGCAACCTCCAATAAGAGGCCACTCACTAGCGGAGTACCCAGGGCTCGATATTGGGCCTGCTACTTTTTGGCATTTATTTCTCTGAAATGGAAGCGAATTTTGAAAGTTTATGGCTAACTAAGTCTGCAGATGATTGCAAACTGGAGATTATCATGAACTCCCCTGCAGACACCAGCATTCTTCAAGAAGGTCTATCTCTGACTAATAAATGGTGCCAAAGCCATGGTCTTAAACTCAATGTTAACAAATTCATAGTTGTACCCTTTGGGAAGCCAACCATCCCGACAAATTACCATCTTGATAATATACCCCTAAAAGTCGACCCAGTGGTCAGGGACCTGGGTACACGCATAGACAGTAGCCTTACCTTTGACCACCATGTGGCCATAGTGGTGAGGAAATCCATTTATGTTACACAACTTATAAGTAAGGCCATGGCATCTAGACCCAAAGATGTCATATCCCACTGTGCTCTGCCCTTATCAGACCAATCACAGAGTACAACGATCCCTTTGGTATATACTTGAACAGGCATATGCAGCAACTAGAGTGACCTCAGAGGATCCTTACAAAATGAACACAAGGCATAACAAACTTGCCTTATGCAGAGCACCTTCAGGCCCTTTCCATTTATTCAGTCTCCAATAGACTGCTGAGGTGTGATACATGCCTGGCATTTAAGGCATCCACAAATCCCACATTTATGAATGTCCTACATATTTGTAAGTCAACGAGTTCGTAGGTTCATAGGTTCATATGTAGGTACTAGGCTATTGGCCCTAGGACCTATATAAGCCTAGCCAAATGGTACCCTGGCTTTTGCCACCCAAGAAAATTATTTTCCTGTGCCCCTGTCAAGCAGAGCCACAGAAGTGATCCCCAGGGTGAATTTCCTATCTCCCATCCAATCATCAAGATTTTTCTTGAAGAGTGCTAATGAGGAGCTTTGTTTGATATAGATAGGTAGTTTGTTTCAGAGTATTGGAAGTCTCTGGGACAGGAATCTATCCCTCCAGCATGTTCTGTTTATTGTGGTGACAAGGTTTAGGTCCCTAGAGTGTGTAGCTTGGAGGGATTGGGATTTCTTTAAGTGGAGCATGTCCAACACTCTGGGTTTGACATAGCTTTGTATGTTAAGCAGAGATCGCCTCTGAGTAGGCGATATGCAACAGAGTAAAGCTGGAGTTTTTTGAGATGGTCTGCGCAGGGCATCTGTTTGAGGCCAGTGATCCTCTTTGTGAGGTATTTCTGTGGCCATTACAGTTGTTGTAGATGTCTTGTGAGGTACATACCAAAAGGGGAGTTGTACTCTATAATGGGTCTAATGAGTGATGAGTAGAGGGGAACAATTACCTCTTTTTTCCTGGATGAGAAACCTTTTGTGATGAGGTGTGCCATGTAGAAGGCTATCCTGACTACTGTGGCGATGTGATTATCAAAGGAGAGACTACTGTCCACCTGTGTCCCAAGGTCTCTTATCACACTTTCAGTGTTAAGTAGACTACCGCCTATGTGGTAGTTCATGGGTACAGAGTTTTTACCAAAAGGGATGACAATGCACTTTTTGGCATTGAGCTTGAGGCCATGGCTTTGACACCAGGTATCTGTCTCAGTGAGGCCCTTTTGTAGGATGTCCATATCGTTAGGAGTTTTGATTAAGGCTCCAAGTTTGCAGTCATCTGTGAACTTTGTTAGCCAAAGACCTTCTGTGTTAGCCTGTACTTCAGAGAAGTAGATACCAAACAGGGGAGGACCTAGGACTGAACCCTGTGGTACTCCACTTGTCACTGGTCTGAAGTTGGATTTGGAGTCTGCTACTTTCACAGTGTGGGTTCTGTCAGTGAGGCAGTTGGCAGCCCATCTTGTGACATAGGGATTTATATCTAGTTTAGTGAGTTTGCCTATAATTCCAGAGTGGGGGATGGTGTCGAAAGCCTTGGAGAGATCTAGATAGGCTGTGTGAACCACCTTACCCTCATCTACGGCTTTGGTGACCACTTCAAAGAAGTCTGTCAGGCTTAGGAGACATGATCTGCCTTTTACAAACATGAACTCGGTAGGGTCCAGAGTTTGGAGATTACCAGTGTCATTGTTTATAAGTTCCATGATGATATGCTCCATAGCCTTGCAGACCAGGCTCGTCAGGCTAATGGGGCGGTAGTTCCTGGGGTCCGTGGTGACTCCCACTTTGTGGAGTGGGATAACCGTTGCTGTGTGCCATTCAGTGGGCATAAAGCCTGAGGTGAGGCTATGATTGAACATGGTACTTAGGTGGGTGCCAGTTTGTTCTGTAGTTCATGTAGAATGCAGCCTGGGATGTTGTCAGATCCCATGGATGCTGTGTTCTTGGCTTTGGAGAGTATGTTTTTTTACCTGTGCAGCCATGATTACAGGTACTTTGCATTCTTCTGGTATAGAGATGGGCCCTGTAGGGGATGAGAGAGGGTTAAAGTTAGCACTGAACCTATCTGCCAGGATGTTGGCAATATCAGTTGGTTCTGTATATTTAGTGCCATTGTGCTGTAACTCAGAGCAGATTTGAGTGTTGCCATTGAGATTCTTGACATAGCTATAGAATGCTTTGTGGTTGTCTTTAGAATCAGTGGCGATTTTGTTTTCGTAACTAGCTTTGGAGGATTTTACGAGGGATCTCAGCTTCTTACTGAGGCTGACCACGGAGTTCCTCCAATCATGGGATTTTACTCTTTTTTGCAACAATTTCTTTCTTCTGTTGTAGAGTTTGTTTATAACAGGGGACCACCAGATTGGCTTCTTTTTTTGGAGGATAGCATCTTGGTTCTGTTAGGGATTGCACGATCCATGCACTCGTGTAAGTGCTTATAAAGTGCAATTGCATAGGATTCAGCAGTCGTATCTCTATTGTCTGTCAGCATGGGTATCGTGAAGTTTGCCACTTCTGTCTTAAGAAGAGTGAAGTTAGCTTTGGAGAAATGTTTTACGGTGGTATCCCTAATAGGGGGTGGGGGTGGGATGTGGATGTCTAGGGTGATTTGCTTGTGGTCGGATCTGTCCAATGAGGAATTGACCGCTGGTGTGGAACACCGGTTGCCCATGTTGGTAATGATCACGTCTAGGACATTGCTGCCCCTGGTGGGGGTGTGGCGAAGTTGATCCAAGTCATTGGAATTTATGAATTCCAGAAAACGTTGAGCACAAGAGTTGGTACATGAGTAGTTTTCCCAGTAAATGGTGGGGTAGTTGAAATCACCCATTACTAGGGTGTTAGGTTGTACCCTAATATTTTCCAGTGTATCAAGAAAGGAGGGGTGGGAATCCTGGGGCATAGTGGGGAATCTGTAGCAAGCTACAATTTGCATTGCAGTCTTGCCCAGAGTTAGTTGCACTTGGATAATCTCAGATGTATTATGCTGAGCAACTAGCCTGGAGGTGTGGATACCCTTAATGAATATGGACACGCCTCCACCTTTAGTGCTTCGGTCCAGGATAGGTAGCCGAAAGGTGTGGCATGAATTATAGCCTGGTAATGCAGGGGTGCTCTCTGGAGCCTTGAACCAGGTCTCTGTCACTGCACAGATGTCGATGTTCTCCATTTTAAGGAGTGCCTTGAGTGAGTGCATTTTGAGGTTTAGACTTCTAGCATTAAGTAGCATTACCCTCAGATTTTGCTTGCTTGTACCTGTTATGGTGGTGAATTTGTCATTTGAATCTTGCCTAAAAAAGGCACTATAGGGGTGGCAAGAGCCTTAGCCAGTATCCGGAATCCCAAGGACGACAGGTGCAGGCCATCTCTGGCAAAGCATCGTGGACTGTCGATCATGTCATCCCAGGCAGACAGATACTGGATCCCCTTAGAATGACACCAGAAGCTTAGCCAATTGTTGGAAGTCAATAATTTTGTCCTTGTACTGTGGTATCATTCTGGGTGATGGCAGGATGCTACTCAGGGCTAGGGTCATACCTGCCTGGGCTACAAGATCAGAAAGCTCCTCCATGTCTCTTTTCATGTAGTCCAGGGAGGTATGTCTCAGGTCATTCACACCAACATGGACAATGACAGAGTCATATTTGTACTTGCTGTGGAGTGACCTGAGTGCATGCATTATGTGGCGGATCCTGGCACGTGACAGGCAGCTGACAGTAACTTTCTCCTTGTTTAGCCTGGTGAGTGGAACATCAGTGTGCCTGACTATAGAGTCACCGATGACTAGAGTGTTGGGTACGTTGTTATGCCTTATGGGCTGTGGTTGAGGGGCACACTGAGTTTGTGGGCTATGTGTCATTTGGTGGAGGTTGCTTGCGTTTCTGCTTTGGAGGTCCCTGTTGCTTGGGTAGATTATTTTTGAGAGCCTCCATGAATGTAGGTGTGTGTTCTGTGTTTCTATGTGTGTGTTTTGGTGGTGTAGGTTTTGAGG
The DNA here is from genome assembly GCF_019279795.1 of Protopterus annectens. Classification (NCBI taxonomy): domain Eukaryota; kingdom Metazoa; phylum Chordata; order Ceratodontiformes; family Protopteridae; genus Protopterus; species Protopterus annectens. Next base: position 6,133,403 of record NC_056739.1, on the reverse strand, counting down.
GACTATGTGATGAGTGTGATGTGGTGCAAGTGTTTACCTTCTCCTCTTGACTGTCTAGTCCAGTCTTGGGTGAAGAGAACTTTGCTTCCAGTTTGGTTATATAAGTGCGTCTCTCACAGGTTGTAGTGTTGGGTGGTAGGAGGAGAGGGTTGTCTGTGTACATGAGGCAATTGCTGCATTGCCCCAGGATGCCCAGATTCATCAGGTAGACAGGAGAAAACACTGGGAGGTGACCCTCAGACATACCTGGATAGGTGGTTATTTATTAAGTACTAAAAACTGTTTTCCTCTAGACAAGTGAGGAAAGCTGAGTGCTGTAGTAATTTGTAGTTTATTTAGTGCTTACAGTGAATTCTGAACAAGTGCTGAGCTCAAAGAAACAGATTTGAGTACCACAAATACAAGGTCTAGGGATGTAAATTTTGACTGTGACTTAACAGAACATGCTGCCCCTCCTATGGAACAGGCTTCCCATCCATGTGAAGCTGAGTTCAACCATTACCCAGTTTATGTGCAAGCTACACCAGTGGATGGGGAATAGAAAATTTACATTGGGCCTGAAACCCATGTCCCTTATGGACAGAGGTAACTTATACATGCCTGGCCCTCAATGTCCTATTTGGATACAGGGCATCATTATTATTTCAGGAAAACTTGGTTAGGCCTAGAAATGCCCCCCCCCCCCCCCCCCCAGTCATTAGCCTAGTAACAGTCTATGAATCTATATATCTAAATACAGCTCTGTATTCTTTACAAAACATAGCTCTGCTTTATTTTTAATACTGAAGCTAAACATTCTTTGATAAATGGAACCAGTTTATCCTACTGGGCACAACTTCCTCTGTCTCAGTTAAGACAGCATGCAGCAGAATCTACTTGCTCATGTGCTCTATGCATAATCACTGGATCACAGATGCATACTGCATATGTGCGAGCATTGTTAGTCACCCAAGTAAAGAAATACTTGCAACCTTATTAAAATTCTTTACTACTTTTGTGAAATACTATAAAAACTAATATTAACAACTGTTATGTTCAGCACACAAGACAACTGAAATTAGTGCTGAAAGTAACAACTTAAAAAAGACATTTTATTAACAGACAGCCTGGACAGTGTACTAGCTGGAAAGCCATAGGGCCCCCCTGTACCTCTTGGTTCTAAGTGGCCTCCTGAATTACCTCTGTTATAATCTGCCACTAAGACTACCAGCAACCTTAGAAATAAATGGTACACTTTTCCTCAGGACTTGCAGCTGGCATGCTCCCTACCACCCAGCCTTCAGCTCTGGGGCAATAGATGGGTTGATTGGACTTTTAGGCAAGAGCAAGCTGGACAAAGGGCTCTGATCTTGCCCAGGAATGCCTAACTAAAGACTCTGTGGCATAAGTGGGCCAAATGGATGCAGGCTATGGAGACATTGGGCAGGGTTCTTCATGTGCAAAGTGCTGTGAGAACATTTTTAGCTGATGTCTGTATGCCTGAAATCACTGTATTTGCAAAGGTTAAATCATAATAGGTACTGGGATGTCTGTATAAGAAGCATCACAATCCATGCATATGCAATTTTGGGCAGCAGTTTTTTTTAATTGACATGATTTTGAAGCAGGGAAGATGCAACAGTAATCACATTAAACCTTTGCCAAAATCTTTTAAGCAAAGAAAACACCATAACACTGGGTACTTTACAAGCTGCATATTCTACATTACATTTTACATACCAAGAAAGATTTATGCCCAATGAGGCTAAGGGTCTGACCTCTCTTAAAAGTATACATTCAGACAGGTAACAACTGTAGCATAAAGTGTCTTGGTACTGAAGTCTTAAATTAGTAAAAAAGAGAAGGAAGAATGCCAGGCTTTATATTGCTGGCTATATTCCTGCATAGATGAGAAGACATGATTTCCAACATTTTGTTAAAATACTATAAGTGAATTATATGCTTTCACAGAAACAATGCTTCTAATGAACTATATATTGCAGCAATACAGTTTGCATTTCATGGCCACATCTGTTTCTTTTTCTAGATTTCTATTTTTTTTTTTATTCTGTAATTATGACTTTTAAGACTATACAACTTCCAGGAGATGGGCCATGCAAATCAAACAGTTTAGTGCAGCACTGTTGATGTTTAATGGAGTACAACTATTTGGGTGGGGAACTCTCTCACCTAGACCTGTCATTACCAGATCTGTAATGTGATTGCGTTGGTTGCATTTGCTGCATTACTCATAGCTGAAAGACAGCAGAGTCTGTGAAGCAGTCTTAAAAAATTCAAAGGTGGTGGAACATAATCCTTTCAAGATCTTTCAGAAAGGCAACCTGAATGAACTGCTGTGGTCACGTTACCTGGATAAGGTGCAATAGTCACATGTTACTTCAACCTTTATATATCTCACCTATTACCAAATGTATCATAACATTATTTTAGCACACCTAAGGAAATTAAAACCTGGCTAGAGAAATAGGCAATAAAAGTTAATTACTTAGTGTTTACATTCACATGAGGCTATTGCTGGTACTAATGACCGGAAAATTATCACAGCTAATCTTTAGATTCCCCGAATTTAATACTTAACTTTCCTCTGAAGATTGGATGCTTCTCTTGGAAGTAAAGGAAATATACTGTTCAATCTTGGTGATTCTTCACACCTTGCAAGGCTCAGTTCCCCAATATTAACATTTGACTTGCCTCTTATGGTCAGGGTCAGAGGCTGCTGTGTGAAGCAAGGAAACAAACCTCATCATATATGTTTATTCAATGTAAGGTAATGTCATCATTAGTAAACAGTGGGTTTAGTCAGGCTTAAGGTACGTGTTTGAACTCCACCCCTCCTTCTCCTGTCTCTTTCCTAAATCTGCTTCAGCGTTTTGCATAAACATCAAGGCTGCTTTTAGCATTTATGGTACAATACGGACTAGCATCACTTCTGGGTAGGCAGAATTGTATTACAGTTTGATAAGCAGCGTGTTTTTGCCTGCCTCCTCATTTTGCTGGAAAGCTTAATGTAATGCTGCAGGCATTTGCAGATGTGCCTAAAGGAGGGTATATGCCTGCTGTTGTGTTTTTGTTCTACTCACAGATGGATGCACCACAAAGGAAGAGCTGTAGTGAAGAAACTCACTTAGCTGCTTCAAACACTACCAAGCACAAGTCTTGACGGTCACAGATAACTATCATACTGCACACGTACAGAGTAAATGGATCCCTCTAATGTGTCCGCTCCGTCTGATATTACTCTCCTCCCTCCATCCCATCATTTCTCCAGTTTAAACATTCACTTCCACAGCCACAGACTAAACTGCAACTCCCCTTCCTTAAGGAACCACACTTAAGCCTTCACAACTAAAATCACACCAACTTCCAACACTAATAAAACAAAAATCACCTACATTTCTCACAGTTATTGCAAACTGTGACACCCCACTAAATGAAACACTAAAAATTTGACAACAGTCAAGAACTCATGAAAAATACAGACCTAACAGACTTGCCACCAACCAGCCTCCTCTGCAACTATCAACAAAAACTATTCCTTACATCTTTTAACCCTATAAAAAGGTGTCAACCCCAGCACTCACACTATTTTATTTACATCAACCTCTTTCCTGTCATAACATCCACATAAATACCATCTGAAACCCAAAGTATTAATAGCTCACTCAGTTCTCTACCTTTACTCATTATACCAGTACATTAACCTGTACATTGCTTAATGGCAAAAACGTAGGAAACAAATTAGACCAAATCAGTGCCTTTATCTCCACCCACGTACCACATATAGTTAGCATCACAGAATTCTGGCTCAAAAATGGCCAACTCCATGTCCACCACTTACTTACTGGGTATAACTATATGACTGATGCCTACCCTGGACCTAGAACTGGAAAATGTATAATGTTTCTCTAGTAATCTACCCTCAACATTTCAGTAGTCACTCAAGCTAATACATTAGTTTGCAAACTAAACTACCATGCAAATCCTCAAACCACCTTTACATAGCCATTGCATACTGTCCACCCCCGCCATATTATCCATATCTCAAACAGTAAAATATAATTTTTTGCTGCCATCCCACAAAATAAATAAATAAATAAAAATAATAAAAAACTCAAACATCAAATTAAACTTTCTAGAACCCACCTCCCAAGATAATCTGAGTTCTTAGCTGACCTGAAACTAATTCAACTTGTGCATGAGACCAAATAATAAAACAAATGACCACTTTCTTATAAACTACATAATCACCTCGCATCTCTTCTATTACTAGTCTCACCTTCAGTGAGTACTGCCCAGTAACCTTACACATTCCAAACATAAAAATGAAATACCCCAAAGATGATTTCAGTTCAGACCAAAATTGTTCAGCAACTGTTCCAGATTTCAAAGCCACCTCTCCACCATAGATCAAACACCTATACTTACAGTTCCACCTCCCAACCATAGATCAGACACCGATACTTACAGTGCCACCTCCCCACCATTGATCAGACACCTATACTTACACTTCCACCTCACCACCATTGATCAGACACCGATACTTACAGTGCCACCTCCCCACCATTGATCAAACACCTATATTTACAGTGCCACCTCCCAACCATAGATCAGACACCGATACTTACAGTGCCACCTCCCAATCATTGATCAGACACCGATACTTACAGTGCCACCTCCCCACCATTGATCAGACACTGATACTTACAGTGCCACCTCCCCACCATTGATCAGACACCTATACTTACAGTGCCACCTCCCCACCATAGATCAGACACCGATACTTACAGTGCCACCTCCCCACCATTGATCAGACACCGATACTTACAGTGCCACCTCCCAACCATAGATCAGACACCGATACTTACAGTGCCACCTCCCCACCATAGATCAGGCACCGATACTTACAGTTCCACCTCCCCACCATTGATCAGACAGCTAAACTTACAATTCCACCTCCCAACCATAGATCAGACACCGATACTTACAGTGCCACCTCCCCACCATTGATCAGACACCTATACTTACAGTGCCACCTCCCAACCATTGATCAGACACCGATACTTACAGTGCCACCTCCCCACCATTGATCAGACACCGATACTTACAGTGCCACCTCCCAACCATAGATCAGACACCGATACTTACAGTGCCACCTCCCCACCATAGATCAGACACCGATACTTACAGTTGCTAACTCAGCTGCATTCCAACTCTCAGAACTTTTCCTCTCCATTCAAAACACCTATTTCTCAATAATTACAAGACTCTTCAAACATACTGAAACCAAATGGCTCACCTAGTGCAACTTTGTAATGAAGCCTTGGAAAACTCACCACCAAACAGAGAACATTTCACTATCTTACGCAGTATCATCAAACAGTCAATTCATAAGCACAAAGCTAAATACCTGACAGCTAAATAAACCTCTTTCATATACTCCCCTAAAAAGTTCTGGCAAGAATTAAATAATATTACAGGTAGGGGCCCCCTCGAGGAAGACTCCATTCAAGGCTACACACCATGTCAAAATAGCAATCTCTCGCCCAAAGACATTCTAAAGGAATTTTCTAACCTACCTCCCCCACCTTTATTCTCCTCAACTAGCCTCCACAAAGACTGATGGCCCCCAAAATATCTTCCACCCTTCTACTTCAGCAGAATTATAGCTACGTAAATCACACCATCACTTGATTCACCTTTTGGCTCTGAAATTCTCTCACCATGGTTTCTATACCACTGCAAGGACTACATAATCACCCCATAGCCCACATCAACAACGTTTGTCTCACAACAAAATCCATACACTCAGCCAGGAAATCTGTTTTTGTTAGATCAGTGGCCAAGGAACCAAAATGGATCTCCACCAGTCACTTCCAGTTTATCACTATGTTCCCCCACTGGGAAAAATCTTTGAAAACATTACCTGTAGCCAATTTACCACATATCTTCAGAAATACCTCTTGCTCTCCAACAAACAGCAAATTGTTTTGGTAGGGGAGGGGTACCATGATGGAGCTCTGGACACTTAGTGATGACATCTTAACCAATATAGATAAACACAATGTAACAGGCACCATTTTCATTCACTTAGTCCGACTATTTGATATGGTTGACCATTCCGTTCTACAATCCCTCCTTATAGATGTTGGCATAAGACCACAAACAACTCAGTGATTCAATAACTTTCCCAGTAACAGATCCTTCAGAGTAAGAATTGCATTTCCATCTCTCAGACTGCATCAACTCAATTTGGTATTCTACAGGGATATTTACTTGCCCCACTATTATATTTTCAGAAATAAATGACCATTTGACCTACCCCAACTACAACTGCATTTATATGCTGATGACATGGTCAAATATAGCTCTAGCACTATATTCCATGACTTACAAAGTCAACTTCAAACAGACCTCCTTTATCTAAACAAATGGCTTAGCCCATAAAGCTGCTGCTCAACCCCAAAACATGCTCTTTGGAAGAGACAAAAGACTTGCAAGAACCTCCAGCTTTCTGCAGATGACAGATCAGCGTAACTACCTTACTGAAACAGTCACATCCTTTCAATACCTGGGCATATGGCTCATTCAATCGCTTAACTAGTGAGAAAATATCAAAAAACTCTAATCCAAATTCAACTACCTCCTATTTCGGGTCCATAAACATTCTCAATTTATCTCTCTACCAGCCAGTGCCATCGCTAGCAAAGGCATTCTATTTGTCCTACTTGAATACTGTTTGCCAAAAAAACACTACTACACTTCTAACTTTATCCAATAAAATATGCTGATTCACTGTCAATTCCCCATGCCATGAACATCATTGTCTCACTCTTCAAAAGCCAGCTGGGCTGCCCATTCTAGGTAGAGCAAACCTTCTTCCAGGCTCCCTTCTTTGCAAATTACACCACCAAGATACCCCTTCTTCACTTGCTATGAGACTCATTGTAACCATCACAACCTATAACCTTCGGGACCAGTCCAGAGCTTGTCCAACATTCCAAACCCCTGATATCAAACCTGTACAAGTCTAGCCATAGCTTCTTCATTGTTGCTCCAAAACTTTGTCATTGGCTGCCAATGCATTTCAGTAATCTATCAAACTACTCTGTTTTCACCACAACTCAAAACACTTTCTACAAACACAAAATAACTACAAATGCCAGATTTCAAGACATACCACATAAAAAAAAAACAAAACATTTGCCATCCAAGCAACTCCTTTGTATCTCTACGTTTCTGCTACATTGATTCATCGCTATAACTAATGTATTTCTGATACATTGATTCATCGCTATAACTAATGTATGCTGTTTTGCAACTTTTGCTGCGTTATTCTAGGTATGACCTACTGCAAATCATTGACATGGGTATTATTATCTTTGTTTTTCATTGATTATTGTTGTACACACCGTATATTGTTCTGTTATTGCACTGATTCGTGTAGTACAAACTAAACTGTTCCCATTATTGCATGTAACCCGGGATGAACCTGCAACTGGTCAATCTGTTGTTGGTGCTCTACTCTAATAAACAAAATGTAAAAAAAAAAAAAATAATTAACTTTTTAGCTAACCAACTAACTCATTGCCAAGGTATGTAGTCAGCTTGAAAACACCAGCGTCACACGGAGTTCTAATTTTGAGATGCATTTACACGGAGTTCTAATTTTGAGATGCATTTTTTGACAAAATAATCCTTGATGATAACATTACAGTAAGTAGGGTTGCCACCTTTTCAAATGCCCAAAGAGGGACATTTTTGGTACAAATGTCAAATTTTGCAGGGCGAAACATACCCACCGCCAGTACAAAAGACAGAACTTCACTTTTTTGCATAAATAAAAGCTTATACTTGTAGCATTTTAGTTGCTTATTCTGTTTCTTATAATATTTAGGTGTTTCACATACATAATAACTGTTTTATGCACCTATTACATAAAATATAGGAAATAATTTTGTCCTAAAATCTCAGGACATTTGGCATTTTTACATTTTTTTTTGCAGGACACAACTGCCCAAAGAGGGACTGTCCCTCGCAAAGTGGGACGGGTGATAACCCTAGCAGTAAGTCTGAAACATGGATTTTAGCAGTTAAAATGTATATAAAGCTTTTTCAGTTTCAGTTATATACTTCTTGAGTTAATTAAGGACACGTACACATAAGTTAGTCTTCTGAGTTTGTAGGAAACATTCCTAAAACGTGGGCTACTATACTATTTAAAATGAAAAAAAATGCACAATTCTTAACGCAAAAAAAAGTTAAAATGCCTCGATCAAGCAGGCATGACAGAGCTTCATTAAAATGATACAGGTAGCAGCCCTGAATGATTAATGCGTTTGGAACACACACTGAAATTTGAAACCTTTCGGGGGTTAATACTTTATTTCGGATTATACCTCTGGAGTGTACTTCATTAATAGGAAAGTTCCTCATTTGTGGGTCTTAAAAAGTTCATGTTCCTCAAAGTTTCACATTTAACAGGTCTGTCACACATTCAGTGTTAGGAATTTGAACCTATATCCATGGTAAACAGAAGCGAATCATATTAATTCATCAAAATAACTTTTTATAAGTACACAGTAGCACATTTTAACCATCCTGTCAGCTTTCTAATTGAAGTAATTAGTAAGCGATCCATGTTTTGCCCATGTTTCCACATTGTGACAGGTAGTGCTCCTCATTTTGGAGACGGAAGGTTGAGAACTATGCTTTAGAATTGATCAGTGTTTTTGCAAGAAATAGCTCACCAGTATGAATCAGCTACACACTGCGGTCTAGCCACTACTTCAGCTAGAGCATATATACTGGTATAAAGATGAAATCTACCTTCAAGCAGCCAAAGTTACCCATGAATTTGTCTACCCCCCTTTGTTGCTCGTGCATATTCAGGAGCCCAAGGTTTGCAGCACGCTTTGTGTTTTTCCTAACTTTTTGCCAAGAGCTGGGCAGAAACAAAACCAGCAGAGGGCATCACTTTATTTGAGTAGTTGGCTACGCAAACTCACGGGTCTCCTTTATGTTTATGACATTTTGCGATCCAAATTAAATAATGGACAACAAAGTTACAGTTTTAACTCCAAAATATTTTTTACCAGCTAACTTTTCACAAACTAAGATAGAAAAAATATTTATTTACGGACATCGAAAAAGTATCGCTGATTTACATCCTAAATACCACATGTAAATATTTTAGGAATGCAGTAGAATACCGATAGTCTATATTTCAGCAGTCCTTTTGGTACAATCTCATAATCTAAGTTTAGGAGGGAAACATCCAAAACTTTCAAACCCACCAAGACTAACATTGCAACAGCAATAACAGTAGTAACTGAGGAGTATGAAACTGCAGAGACTTTTGCGTGATAAAACACATGCGGGTGAAGTGGGACAAAAGGAGCAGTGACAAAATATTTTATTTGGCTAGGATATTTAAGCTGAGAGGAACATCCTTTCCAGAGGCAGATAAAGCATTAAAGCGTCTATGATTACTTTAACGTGAGGGTCTTCAAAATTTTACTCCACTGACGTGGCTAATGATTGTGCGACATTTAATTTGTTCTTGTTAAGGGGGTATACGTTTTATTACAAAAAAACTTACTTTGGGGAAGTGAGATTTTCTAGTTCATGAAAAAAAATAACATCGATGGCTAGCATACCTCTTAACTTTTTAGTACAAAAAATATGGATAAATCCGCAAATATCGGGCGTAAAGGTTCAGACCAGGGACAAGTTTTAAAAGTTGCTCTTATAAACTTAAACAGCTGTGAGAATAACACAATTTGTGTTAGCACACATGATCTGAAGGATATGAAGTTTGAAACTCAAAAGAATACCATTATTTAGAGACTTCAATCCTCAGTGATTTACCAGAAAAATAAAAATATTAGGACGAACATACCAAAAATATGAGGTAAAAATCTATTCATTTAAATGTTTGCAATAAGTATACACTCACGCACACGCACAAAGAGGATGGCACAACACACACAAAATCGAATAGCAATTATTAATCATAATAATCATTAAATAATTATTATAATAAAAGCTGGCACGACAGCTGCCTTGCATTGTTTTTCTTTTACACTGTAAGTCTGTATGTCTTCAAAATGTCAGGTATGTACTATAACAAGTTAACAGCCTCTGTATTACTTCAGGTTTAATAAGTTAGCATCCCTCCACAATTCTAACATCCACTGGACTTAAGATAACAAAATGCAATGCCCATTTCCATTTGGCCCAGATGGCCAGCTCTCATTAAATCGTTGTACCTTAACTGCCTAGGCAGGGCCCATCCGCTGAAATGTACTGGGACAGGCGCGGGCGCCAAACAGACCCAAGATGGGGGGGGGGGGGGGGCACTGAAATCTCTGAGACACCCCCTTATATTATCTGCACTTGAAAAATGCCAGGCAAACTCTTCTAAGGTTGGGGCAATAAATATCTCTTACTAGGGAAGAGCAGTTCCCACCAGCAGGGAAAAATATCTAGAACATGCCTGGCAAATTAAAAGTTTGTGTTCTACACTGTCGCTCAGGACTTATCTGGAGAAAGCAGCTATGCTCAGTCATTTTAGATTTTTCAGGACATACTCTGTTTAGTTACATTTATTCGAAAAAGATAATTATTTTGAGTGTAAA
>NC_056739.1:6047766-6117766 GCF_019279795.1 Protopterus annectens | reverse complement strand
TGCTTTGGGCATATTTAAGAACTCACAAATAGATTAGTCCCTAGTAATCCTAGGCAGAAAAGTCCAGAAAAATGGAGAAGTTGCAACAAGGGTCATAGTCTGACAGGACATGGGGGTGGGAAAAATAGTACAAGCAGATGGAATGGCAGATCTAGATGACAAGATATTAAGATATTTCAGGTGGCTGTGTCTATCTTAAAAGATGAATGCCTGTTCGTTCACCAACTCTGCAGCTCAGATAGTAACCACGTTGTGTGATATTTTCTTAATAAATATTTGTAGAAGATGCAGGTACTCTAGGTTATCACCATATCAAACTGATGGAGACATCTGCAATGCTGAGACCAGTGGTAAGATATATATTCAGTGGTGTGGTCCTGTTCACAGAGAGGTAAAACATTTTCAGCAGTTTTACATAATTGGAAAAAGACCATGTAGATGGTACTGAGTACCTGACCTTAAAGTATTAAGATGTAGTTAAGGAGTATATAAAATCTGTGCTCAAAGCAAGGATGCAGACTTGATGAGGTCATTATAGAGGTCATGAGTCATACTCCTTTTCTTCACCCTCACCTCAGACTTGAACCAGGTTCATCAGTTAACACAGTGCTCTTTACCTGCACTGCCTCCAGTAAATTAGTTAACTAATTCTGGATATTAGGCAAGCACTTGTATAGTATACCAGTAATGCCAGGCTAAAATAACATTTCAGGTAACAAGTAGGACTATATAAGACTTAAAACACACCTCAGCAGTAAGCCAAATGGTTAGAATTTCCATTAATCGTGTTTATTCAAAACAAGAATGTGGTCTGGTGGTATATCATATTAGTGAGTGCTTAAGCATCTCATCTCCATAGCAGTGAAAGTCCATTGTTTGCAGAGTGAGTGCCGGTGACATGTGAATGAGAGGAGATGTGTTCTGTCATAACGTCATTTCATACCAGGATATGTGCAGAGTCAGTGTCATGGCCACCCAGGTGACATCTATTTCCCTTCACATTTCACTAGGTGACTTTTTGACTGATGCATTCCCCTAACAATGTTCACAAAAATAGAAGGTATAGAACAAGATGAGAGGTAACCAGGAAGTCCAGGTCCAGCTGTGGATCTCTGCAGGGGCCCACCACCTGGGGAATACCACTGGCATCACTATGCACCTTGTAACTGCACTGCAGGGGCCCACCACCTGGGGAATACCACTGACGTCACTATGCACCTTGTAACTGCACTGCTTACCTGACCAAATTCTCGGATGCCACTCCAAGTGAACAGTTCCAGAATCAGATTGAATGGTTAGCTTCAGAATATGTTCTGATGTTGTTAAAGTCAGATGGTGATGTTGTGTAAAAGTGGTCCCATGATGGCGGAATACCTCCTCCATCAAGGGGCAAAATTGAGATGAAGAGTAAGGAACAGTCACATTTGGGCATTGCAGGTTGTAGCACCAGTACGCAAGGGCAGTCCAAGAAGAACTGATAAATCTTTACTTATTTGTTAATCATATAAACCTATTATACCCAAATAACTCTTGTCAAGGAGCAAGGTCTGGTTAAGTGGCTTGCTTGGTCCTCATAGAAAGCAAATGAAGGCTGAGAGAATGAAACTCAGGACTTCAAGGTGAAGCTCATCAACAGCATTAATCCTTTGAGCTAGACTGCCAGTTATTATTGAGCTCAGAACTAACCTTTATAGGTTCTAGATTTCTTCTCAAAGAAACATTCTTCATGAGAAATGAGGTTATTCACAGCAGCAGTAATCCCATTAGTTAAAATGTCTGGCTGTAATGGACTTGAAATACCAAAGAATGCTCAGGCTGCTTCACTAGTACATCTAGAGTTCTAATCTCAGCTGTTGTTCCAGCTACAGTTAGATATCTTACTAAATTTGTGGGTATCCCTGGAGGTATGTCTTAGTTGAGTGCAATGTTTGAAGGGAACAATGAGAAAATGTCATTCAATAACTCACAACATAATACTCGTATCATGACAGCAGTATGAACTACAACTTATCAATGCCAGTACAGAAATGGTCAGTTTCTGCCTTACCTTCCTGTATTAGTTAAGAAGAGCATGGCAAGTACTAGGGATATACGTTTTGCTAGACGTCCTGCATGGCAAGAGAAAGAAACAAAAATGCAGAAAGTTCTAGTGTGATGACAAGTTTCAGTTTCAGGCAGCCCAAGTTATAAATCATATCTGCTTGTGCTTGTAGTGTATACAGCTTGACAGTATATGTGGCTGTTTTAATTGTAATTAAATGTCCAAATTAAATGTCAGTCTAGCATATTTTGATGTTAAGCCTCCACCCATGTCCCTTAATTCAAATATTATCCAGCACATCTATTTTTAACATTCATTTGATGCCGAAGGATGAACAGCAAGTCTAGCTTTCCCTTTAGGTACATTTCACATTCTGTCTCCTCTCCATCCTTGCTTTCTTCTTTATGATTTTCCAGCTGTCTGTACCCTCTTCTGGACCTTCGGTTTTCCCTGTACACTACCTAATCTAATAGTCCATTCTATGGGTCAACAATGTGCTATGTGAAAAAGTAATTTCAGAAATCCAGTTTTTAGCAAATACAAATAATTGTCTTGGGTGGTGAAAGCCAGGTTACCTTTTTGGCTAGGCTTATATAGGCCCTAGGGCTAATAGCCTAGTACCTACCAATGAACCTATAAACTCTACTACCTGTAATCCATCCTTCCTCTTTTTTTTTCCTGTTTAGGATGGCCCTTTTACAGCTCATTACATGATCTTATGCACCACTGTCAGGTTCTCTCTATCTCTTCTGGTCTCATTTGAGAAGCACTCTAGCTTTTCTTATCTATGTTTATTTCCCTTCATCTCCATCCAATTTGTATTATTTGCGGCTTTCCTCTGGATTGCTTTAAACAACCTGATGCCAATTTCCTTCTATGGCTTCCAGATCTAAACACAGTTCTCAAGGTGTTGTCTCAGCAGATGTATGTAGAGTGGAAACATTAGATATATGCTTCTGGAGTGCATCTCCCATGAGGATGCAGCAAAAACACTAGCATTCATTCACTCTAGTTGCTATTACCACTTTTGTCTTAGTCTGCAGCTGGTGGCTCAATCTAGATGTGATCGAGACCTCTTGATCCTTTTCCTGCTCTGAGGTCATCAGTTGAGTTCTCCCCGCATCTGATATTTCACATAGGGGTCTGAATGGAGAGATAATAAAATAAGCAAGCAAAGGAGAGTAGCATTCCTGGAATTGAATTAATCCTCAAGTCTTAGTGAGTACCTTCATGAGGTGGACCCTGTTTTTTAAAATCTCACCAAGATGACATTGATATATAGAGTGTATTTTATTTAGCATATATCATGGACAGAAGTAGGTTAAAAAATAAAAAAAAAAGACAGCTGGGTGTCCAAGTCCCAGGATAAAGAAGTGCCCAATCCTGGTAGGCGCACTGGTACCAGGACTGGAAAAAATGATAGTGTAGAATCTTCAAGACATGGAAACATTCCAAATTCCAACAATGGGGTTAGGCCAGGCTCAAGGGGAGGATGCTACCCCTTGTTGTAGAAGGAAGTAGTAGTCTATAAAAAACACAAAAACTGATGGGCAAAAAAAGAGCAATGAAGATGATAGATTGAATTATTGATAAGAAAGAAATTATATATTGTTAATATTATGCAAGAAGCCCATCATTTCCTGATAGAAGATAAACAAAACGATTAAAAGTGAAATTCGAGAAAAGAACAATAATTGGGGGAGAAAAACTGTCAAAAGCTTCAAATGCAAATTTGTGTTCGTTAATACATGTTCATGAAAAACATTTTATAGACAAAGAAACCATGGGCCATTTTGAAAAAGAAGCGACTGAGGAAGTACAAAAATATAAGGAAAAAATCTAGAGATTTTTGAATGATATAAAAAAGAAACATGGACATGAGAAAGAAAGAGACATCTGATATGGTGCAGTTTTTGCACAAAAGAGAAAGCCAAGCTAAACAATACAAGAAAGCAGCTCCAAAGACATTTAAAGAGAAATACTGGCAAAGGCACCCAGATATGAAAACTTTCACAATACAAAAAATAAAATAAAATCACAAAGGAGGAATGTAGAATAGAAGATTAGTAAACTAGAAGTTAAACAAATAGAAGCTATGGAACACCTGCAAAGTGAATGATTTCATGTAGAAAGTCTAACACAGGTTATGCCACAGCGTGATGGAACAATGAATCCCCACATTAAGGAGAAACCATTGGAATGGGAAGCATCTGATCATTTGCCATATGAAGATACTTTGGTGCCTTCAGTCAATATTGTAAAGTGATAGGCCAGTGAGTTCCTATATGAAAGAGCAATGGATATGATGACACAGGATGAAGAGGAAGAGAAAATGTCACAGGAAGATGTTCTGGAAATTTCTGTAGAATGTCTGCAGGCAACAGAAAACAAAGAAAATGATCTAAGAGAAGAGCTTCTTGATTTAATAGAGATGGATAGACATATTAATATCAATGACAGAAATAGATTGCAGAAAGTCAATAAGACACAACATGTTAGAAGTTTGACAAAGCAAATAAGCATTGTAATCAAGGCTATTCACAGGAATTCATGTAATATAACAGAACTACATAGAACACAAAAGTGACCACCCCCTTTCAATCTGTCTTGCACTAAAACTTAACTTTTTAGACAGGTAAAACTTAAGTTACCTACTTTCACATCTAACTCCTCTAGTGCACACTGCAGTGTTTAGGATAAACCATTTTTTTTCACCTTACCTTTAAGCATCCCTGTGACTAACACTTGCTTTAAAACCTGCTGAAAAGCACTAGGAAGACTTAAACTGATACAAGCACTCAACTGTCCTTGTTAATAAGGAAAAATTAATTGTAGGCAGTAAACAGCCTATAATTACAAAGTACCTTGCTAAGGTAAGGGAAAACAGCTCTTGTACTTTACAAAAAATAAAAGCACCAAACCAGGCATGTCCAAGGGTCAGCTTCTGGTGATTTCTCCTGTCCACCTGGTGAATCTGGGCATACTGGAGCAATGCAGCAATTGCCTCATGTACACAGACAGCCCTCTCCTCCTACCACCCAACACTACAACCTGTGAGAGATGCACTTACATAGCCAAACTGGAAGCAAAGCTCTCTCCCCCCAAGATTGTGCTAGACATTCAAGAGGAGAAGGTTAACACCTGCACTACATCGCAAGCAACACATAGTCCTTCTAAACCCACACCACCACCAACACCCACACATAGCAGCACTAAACCCACATATGTGGAGGCCCTTAACAGTAGCCTGCCCAAGCAAAAAGGACATCCGAAGCTGAAACGCAAACAAACACCAATCACAACCAAAGTGTCACATAGCTCACAGCACCAGTGTGCCACCCAACAACAGACCCTAAGGCAAGATAACGTACCCAACACTTTAGTCATAGGTGACTCTATAGTCAGGCAGACTGATGTCCCACTCACCAGGCTGAACAAGGAGAAAATTACAGTCAGTTGCCTGTCGGGTGCCAGGATGTGCCACATAACGCATGCACTCAAGTCACTCCACAACAAGTACAAATATGACTCTGTCATTGCCCATGTTGGAGTGAATGACTTGAGACGTACCTCCCTGGACTACATGAAAAGAGACATGGAAGACCTCTCAGCTCTCAGATCATGTGGCCCAGGCAGGTATGACCCTAGCCCTGAGTAGCATCCTGTCTTCGCCCAGAATGACACTACAGTATAAGGACAAAATGACTGATTTCAACAATTGGCTAAGCTTCTGGTGTTCTTTAAAGGGATCCATTATCTGTCTGCCTGGGACGACATGATCGACAGACCACAATGCTTTGCCAGAGATGGTCTGCATCTGTCACCCCTGGGATTCAGGTTACTGGCTAAGGTTCTTGCCACCCCTATAGTGCCTTTTTTAGGCAAAGTTCAAAGGAAAAAAACACCACCGTAACAGGTACAAGCATGCAAAATCTGAAGGTAATGCTACTCAGTGCTAGAAGTCTAAACCTCAAAATGCACTCTCTCGAGGCACTCCTAAAAATGGAGAACATCGATATCTGTGCAGTGACAGAGACCTGGTTCAAGGCTCCAGAGAGCACCCCTGCAATACCAGTCTACAACTCTTACCACACTTTTCAGCCACCAAACCAAGACCGAAACACTAAAGGTGGAGGAGTGCCCATATTCACCAAGGAAATTCACAACACCAGGCTAGTTGCCCAACACAATGCGTCTGAAATTCTCCAGGTGCAACTAACACTAGGTAAGACTGTAATCCAAATTGTAGTTTGCTACAGATCCCCCACCATGCCCCAAGATTCTCACTACACCTTTCTAAACATACTGGAAAATATTAAGATACAACCAAACACCCTAATACTGGGTGATTTCAACTACCCTGCCATTAACTGGGAAAACTACGCATGTACCTACACTTTTGCCCAGTGGTTCTTGGAATTCATAAATTCTAATGCCCTGGATCAACTAATCCTTAGTCTCACTAGGGGGTCTAATATCCAAGACCTGGTCATTACCAACATGGGAAATTGATGCTCCACACCTATGGTCACCCCCTCGTTGGTCAGGTCTGACCATAAGCTAATTAACCTTGATATCCACATCCCACCCCTACCCCCCAGTAAGGAAACCTCCGTAAAAAATTTCTCCAAAGCCAACTTCATGTTACTCAAGTCAGAAGTGATAAACTTCATGACACCCATGCAGATGAGAACTGAAAGTTCAACTGCTGAATCCTACACTAAGGTATTTTACGAGCACATCCACTCGTGCATGAATTGTACCATCCCCAATAGAACCAAGATGCTCTCCTCTAAAAAAAGGAAGCCAATCTGGTGGTCCCTTACTATAGACAAATTTTACAACAAAAGGAAGAAACTGTTGCAGTAAAGAGGAAAATCCCAGGATGCAAAAAACTCCCTTACCAGCCTCAGTAAGAAGCTGAGATCCCTCATAAAATCCTCCAAAGCTAGTTACAAAAATAAAATTGCCAAAGATTCCAAAGACAACCACAAGGCATTCTATAGCTATGTCAAAAATCTAAATGGCAATGCTCAGATCTGCTCTGAGCTACAACAGAATGGCATTAAATATACTGATCCCAAGGATATGGCCAATATCCTGGCAGATCGATTCAGTGCAAACTACGCCTCCCTCTCACCCCCTAAAGGGCCCATCTCAATACCGAAAGATTGCCAGATTCTGGTAATAACAGCCACACAGGTAAAACACACACTATCCAAAGCTAAGAATACAGCATCCATGGGACCAGATGACATCCCAGGCTGTGTACTACATGAACTACAAAATGAACTGGCACCTCACCTAAGTGTCATGTTTAATCATAGCCTCACCTCAGGCTTTGTGTCCACTGAGTGGAGCACAGCTACAGTTATCCTACTCCACAAGGGGAGATCCACCTTGAATCCCGGGAACTACCACCTCATCAGTCTGACGAGCATGATCTGCAAGGCCATGGAATGTATTTTCATGGAACTTATAAACAGAGACATTGGCAACCTTCAAACACTGGACCCCATGCAGTTTGGGTTCACGAAGGGCCACTCTTTTCATCTGAACTTGATTGACTTCTTTGAATCATTCTCCAGAGCCATGGACAAGGGTAAAGTGGTCCACACAGCCTATCTGGACCTTGGAAAGGCCTTCTACACCGTCCCCCACTCTGGAATCATAGCTAAACTTACTAAGCTGGGTATTAATCCCTACATCACTCGATGGGTTGCCAACTGGCTTACTGACAGATCCCATACTGCAAAAGTAGCCGACTCCAAATCCAGCTCCAGACAAGTGACAAGTAGAGTACCGCCGGGTTCTGTCCTGGGACCGCTCTTGTTTGGCATCTACTTCTCTGAAGTACAGGCCAACACTAAGGGACTCTGGCTAACAAAGTTTGCAGATGACTGCAAGCTGGGAGCCATTATTGAATCCACACATTATGGGGATATTCTACAAAAGGGCCTTACAGAAACAGATGCTTGGTGCCAGAGTCATGGGCTCAAGCTCAATTCCAAGAAATGTATAGTTATCCCTTTTGGGAAAAACATGTACCCGTGAATTACCACATAGGTGGCAGTACACTAAACACCAAAAGTGTGATAAGAGACTTAGGGACACAGGTGCTCAGTGGTCTCACCTTCGATAACCACATCGCCACAACAGTCAGGAAATCCTTCTATGTGGCACATCTCATCACTAAGGGTTTTTCATCCAGAAAAAGGAGGTCATTGTCCCACTGTACTCATCTTTCATTAGACCCATTATAGAATACAATGCCCCATTTGGTATGTACCTCTCAAGACATCTGCAACAACTGGAAAGGCCGCAGAAATACCTCACTAAAAGAATCACAGGCCTAAAACAGATGCTCTATGCTGACCATCTAAAAAAACTCCAACTATACTCTGTTGCATACCATCTACTCAGAGGCGATCTCTGCTTAACATACAAGGCCATGTCAAACCCAGACACTTAAAGAAATCCCAGTTCCTGAGAGGCACACGCACCAGGGATCTAATCCTTGACATCACAATGAACAAAACATGCTGGAGGGATAGGTTCCTGACCCAGAGACTCCCCAGACTCTTGAATAGACTGCCCATACATGTCAAGCAGAGCGCCTCTTTGGCCCTCTTCAAAAGGAACCTTGATGATTGGATGGGAGATAGAAAATTCACCCCAGGGATCATGTCAGTCACCCTGCTAGACAGGGATCCAGGGAAGTGAATATTGTGGGAAGAAATATCCAGAGAATTGTTATAGCTAGGCTTGTATAGGTACTAGGACCGATAGCCTAGTACCAACCTATGAACCTATGAATCTACATATTATCATGTAACTAAATTAGTAACAGATAAAGTCTTACCACAAAAATACATAGCAATAAGGGAAAGGAAGGGAAGAAATCAAATGCCATCATGGATATGGTTGGGAGGGTGACCTAATGGTTAAGGTGTTTGCCTTACAAATACAAGGTGCAGGGTTTGAATCTCACAAGGGATAATTGGCTAGGCTTAAAATGGCTCGCAAGGGCAGTTAGCTTAGTACTAATCTATGAACCTATATATTGAATAGAGAAAACTGTAAAGCAATTAATGCAAGAAGTGTCACTGTTAGAAGAGTACAAAAGAGGGAACAGATCAACAAAAGTATTTAGACATGATAAATGCAATGTGCAGTATCAAAACAGACCAAGTTCTATCGTACACTATTGTAAATAATAAATTAAAGATATCAGCAAAGGGAAAAAAGCTTAGAAGATATGCAGATAAATATAAAGGAAAAGTATAAAATAAGCAATTTATTGATGACCCAAAAAGTTTTATAGAGAATTGGGAAACAAGGCAAAAGGAATAGAAATACCACTAATAAAGAAGAAATAGACCCATTTTGGAGAAATATCTATGAAGACCCCGTGGAACATAAATAAATGCTGAATGGATAGAAGAAAGAAAAGAAACAGTACAAAGTTCAAATGTACAGGATATGAAATGGGATGAAGCAACATCCAGAGAAAATGAAATAAAATTAAAAAAAGCTTCTAATTGTAAAACCCCAGGCTCAAATGTGCTACCTAACTTCTGGCTAAGAGTATTAACATCTTTACATGAAGATTTAGCCCTGAGTAGGAACTACTTAGATATGCATCCTGAACAGATACCAAGCTGGTTAACAACAGGAAAAACAATACTCTTTAAACATGACCTCACAAGTAATCCTAAAAACTATAGACCAATAACTTGTCTTCTGATGATGTATAAACTATAAAAAACAGCAACAAACCGACTAATGCTTCACAAAAAGAAAAACAAATCCACGAACTTGCAAGCTACCATTTTATGTATCTAGTACTTTCTGCCCTCAATTACAACCTACTATAGCTTTGTTTGAAAAGTGTGTATATTAGATTTTTTAACCAAGTAACTTCAAACAAAAATAATAATAATAAAAAAAGTTGTACTTTGAAATTCAACATAACTAGAGAAGAAAAGGAAACTTTATCTGTGCTTCAGCAAGCCCGAGTGAGAACAATGAAACCGGACAAAGGGGGTGGTTTGGTGATACTAGACTTGGATGTATATAATAAGAAAACAGAAGAAATTTTATCTAGTGAAACATACATTAAAGTATCTAAAAATGAGCTAAACATAGTTTATGCTAGAATTCATTCTATTTTTGATGAGTTGTTTATTGAAGCAAGGATAGATGTAGGAATTGCTAATTTTCTTGACACACCAGCACCAAGAATACCTACTATTTTTGGAGTTCCAAAGATTCACAAGTCTACCACTAACCCCCCTATGAGACCATTAGTGGATGCTAGAGCCAGCATTACTTATGCTTGCTCAAAATTGATTGACCATATGCTTAAAAAATATGTAACCCAACAAAGTCAAATTTGTAAGGATTCCTGGACCTTTTTGACCAACTTGAACAACTTAGAATATAGGGATGATTTTAATTTCCTTACAATTGATGTGAGGGACTCATATTCTTCCATCCTACACAATGAAGGTATAGAATGGGTAGGCTTACTGCTACACAGGATGGGGCCCCCCCAAAATGAAGTAAAACTAATAGAAGAGTTGTTGGACATTGTTTTGTCCAATAGCTTTATTACTTTCAACAGATATTTTTTACAAAAGATAGGGGTTGCTATGGGTTCCCCCTGTGGTAGCAGTTTTACCAACCTAGTTATGGCATTTTGGGAACAGGAACATATTTTTGGAGTGACCCACATTATGGAACAGATTAGTTTTTATACTAGCTTCCTGGATGATATTTTTATTTTATTCAAAGGAAACAAAAATGAAGCCTTGTCCTTGGTTAACCAGTTGAATAACACTACTGATTTTTTAAAATTTACACAGTGTTTTAACAGTGATAGAATATCTTACCTTGATATAGATTTAAGAAAGGACAGGATAAACAAATGTTGGAAAGCAAGTATATTTAGAAAGGAAACGTATTCCAATGGTTCTACCTGACATAGTCGAAACCACACAACACCGACAACCACATCACCGACACCACATATTCGACAGTCCATAAACACGAAACCACACATAACCGACAACGAAATAACCGACGGTACACAAACACGAAACCCCATACACTGCACACACCACAATAACAATTAAAAACAAAACACATCCCCATTCCACAAACCACACACACAACACAAGCACACCAAAATCCTTACAAGCCCACACTAAACCTTACCCTAACCCTAAGGTCCGTCACTATCGCACACTTACCTACCCGCTGCCTAACCCTAACTCACTTAACCCGCCCCTATCGCTCCCTAACCCTAACTCACTTAACCCACCCCTATCGCTCCCTAACCCTAACTCACTTAACCCACCCCTATCACTCCCTAACCCTAACTCACTTAACCCACCCCTATCGCTCCCTAACCCTAACTCACTTAACCCACCCCTATCCCCACAGACCGTCAATCTCCACACTTACCTGCCTCGCACCCTAACGTCCGTCACTACCGCATACTCACACAGCCTTTCCCCATGTCGGCATCCTCGGCGTTGGTGTTGTCATCCGTCGTGTCGGTCTTCTGCATTGTCGATGTTCTGCCACTCGCGATTCGCGTCGGTCTTCTTCACTTTCGATCTTCTGGAGCTCCGGATTCCGATGTCGGTCTTCTGCGCTGTCGACGAAGTCAGGTAGAACCATTCCAATACATTCTTTCATTATAGTAGTTGCCACCCATCATTTCAAAAACGTTCCGTTGTAAAAGGACAATTCGTAAGGGCGGCCCGAATGGTCTCAGACGAACAGGACTTTTTGGAGGAATGTAACAAACTAGTAGAAATGTTTAAAAAAAGGGGCTATCCGGATGCATTATTGGATGAAATAAGCATAGAGGTAACAAAAAAGAGAATTTTAGGTATTTATAGACTTATTTAAGTCCCTAAATCCTACAGTATAGGTTTAGATAGTGTTATTGACCAAGAGGGCACTTTATTGGATGAGTTACCTAGCAAACCTGTGGACTCATGTAGTCTTATTCTCACATTTTATATGGATAGCTACGATTTTGTAAACATAATACGAAATAATTGGGAATTTATAAAAACAGACCTACTTACTGTTAAAGAACTACATGATTTTCCTAAGGTAGTCTTTAAGAAAGGTAGGAATTTGAAGAATCTATTAGAAACTCATAAACCTATTAATTTTAGTACAAAACATGGAGGAGTGTATAAATATCATATGTGCCCATATTGTAGACACATAGAGGTAGGGACACATTTCTCTATCAGAGGGGTTAGATATACTACCAAACATATGATTGTAATACAAAAGGAGTGGTCTATCTTGCTAAGTGTTAGAGCTGCCCTGCCTTTTATATCGGAAATCTGATAGAAGGTTGAGGGACAGAGTATTCGAACATTTGTATAGCATTAGAACCAACAAATTAGACAATGCCTTAGCTAGACACACTCACTCTTTTCCCAATCATGGTTTTATGTTTAGAGCTATAGAATGTGTAACCTCGGATGCTAGAGGTGGCCCAGTACTATTGTTACTTGAAAAAATGGAATTGT
This sequence comes from Protopterus annectens, assembly GCF_019279795.1. NCBI lineage: Eukaryota > Metazoa > Chordata > Ceratodontiformes > Protopteridae > Protopterus > Protopterus annectens. The sequence goes on along the minus strand of NC_056739.1, from coordinate 6,105,163 downwards.
TTTGGCAACTACATATGTTTGCATGTCTCTATCCAGGTCTTAATGAGATGTATTCTATCAAATGTATTTTAAAACTTAAAAGTCTTTTAAGATAATTACAGCTATATATTTTTAAAGTAGTTTTTTAAAAACCTTTTAGGGCAAAAATGTATATTATTTTACATAGCAAACTTTTTATGAATTTTATATGTTATGTATATTATATTATATTATATTATATTATTGTACTAAGTAAAGTTGTCCCAGTAGGAGCAATGTATGAGTTTTGCATCATTAGTTTAACTGTTTTAGTCTGTTTAAATTATATGATTTTTGAGTATGTACATAATTAAAGTCAGAAACTCATTTATAGGTATGGTTTCTGACTTTTATACTTTTTGTATAGTATATTAAGTATTTTATAAGTTTTTAGAATATTTATAGATATATAAACTGTGATTTAAATTAATAAACATGTTAGTAGGTTTTAATTAACTTAACTCGAAGTAGATATAATTCATGGTATGTGTGTTTAAGGCATTTTGGTTTAAGCTGTGAGGGTATGTATATGCATTGGTTGGTGTTGATCAACTGTTATATTTAGTAGGGCGGATCAGCTGACTGATGTTCATGTTATATACTGTGTTTTGAACATTTAATTGCATCTGAAGAAGTCTAGCTATCCAGCCAGATGAAAAGCGCTTTATGGAATAAAAAGTTTGCATTACTATCTTGCAAGTTCGTGGATTTATTCTTCTTTTTGTGATGTATAAACTATATACTGGAGTTGATGACCATAGAATTTATAGTCATTTAGAAGAAAACTCTATCATGGGACTAGATCAAAAGAGTAATAAAAGAAAGTCATATGGAACAGAGGAGCATTTTTTTGTTAAATAAAATCATAATGGATTGTGAAAAGGGTAAGAATCTTAAGTATGGCAAGCATTTGGCAGCATTTGGTATTTATGGATAAAGGTCTGCTTACAGATGTAAAAAGTACCAAACAAGAGACAAATTCACCCAAAACCACAACCAATAAATTGTAAAACCAGGGTGAAGAGTGTCCACAGATGTAGGCAATAGTCACTCACTTTATTCACCACATCATCTGGTGACTAAAGTGAGTGACTGACTATTGCCTACATCTATGGACTCCCTTCACCCTGGTTTTACAATTTAGTGCTTACAGATGTATGAGATACACCCTAGATTGATCAGTTATATTACAGTGACCATGAAACAGTGGCAAACCACTCTGCAGCTAAGTGATGGTAAAAGATAAATTATTATCCCAGTGATAAAATGTCAAAGGGGGGATATTACAGGGTGACTCTTTATCATCACTGCTGTTTTGTCCTGCCTTTAACCCATTAAGCAGTCTAATTAACAGATTATGTGATGGTTACAATTTGGCTCCTAAATAACAACAAGGTGTAAAGACTTCTCATGTTCTTTATGTGGATAATTTAAAACCATATAGTCATCAGATGAGGAACTGAAAGCAAAATTGCAAGTGGTCAAATTTGTTTGATATAAGATTGTTATTTGGTCTTGGTAAATGTGCAAAAGCAACCTTTATAGCAGGAAAGCTGCAACACCAAGAAAATATCAGTCTGGGACAGGAATGTGACATAAAGGAACTTGAGTAGAAGGGAGTATATAAATGTTTGGGAATTGATAAAGGATCGACAATAAAACAAGAACAAATGCAAACAAAACTTAGTAGGGAATATTTTAGAAAACTAATTAATACTGAAAATAGTCCCGACATCTAGGAACAAAGTCCAACCTATAAACCAATTTGTTCCTCCTGTTCTAACTTATGGCTGTGGGGTGATTGACTGACCCCAAAATGTACTGGATCAGTTGGAAAATAAGAAAAATGCTTCATGCTTATCAAATAATTTATAAAATTCAGTGTGCCCCAAGATTAGTTAGTTAGTAGTTAGGCAGAGCACACGGGAAGACTATATGTATAAACAACTTGAAGAAATGGTAGATGACTTCAAGAATAGAGGTTATCAGTTCAAGAAGTTGCAAGATATTAAACATGATGTGTTATAAATAGGCAATTAACCCTTAAGCCCATATTTTCAAAATATCAAAACAGTAATACGAATACTAATAAACATAAAAATATAAACCATAACAGTTATAGATGCACCTTAACTTATGACCGTAGCACACCAAAGGTTAAGGATACCATTAAGAAATATTGCTGTATGCTGTCACAGGTACGAGAGTTAAGAGACATTTATCAAAAAGGTCCGATTGTTAATTACAAGAGGAACACTACACTAAAAATAGGTTGTGTTATAAGGAACAAGCTAAAATGCACAGATATATACCTATTTGAAAGGGTACCTATATGTTCAATAGTTATAATGTTTGCACATTCATATATACTAAAAAGACATTTATACACCCAATACATGGTAAAGCTTTTACACTACAAGCTTATGGCAACTGTGAAACAAAGAACATAGTTTACATGGCTAGGTGTACTAAATGCAATGCATATTACACAGGTAAAACCAATCAGCAGTTTAAAGAGAGGATATGCAGACACATGTCTGAGATAAAAAGAAAAGTGGAAAGTAATGCTTTATACAAGCATATAAAACAATGATAATACACATACTTTTAAATGTTTGATTTTACAAGTAATAACTCAATATATTAGAGGAGGGGACACTAAAAATACTACAGAAAAAAGAAGAGACTAAGTGGATATTATGTTTTAGAGCGCAATACTCATCAGGATTAAATGATGCTTTTAGTTTAAAACCAGTTTTAAAAGAGTTGTGTACCAAAAATTAAATTATTGCCCTTTAAGATTTTAACTGTTTAATGGTTTAATTGTTTTAGTTTTAATAGGTCTATTCTTGAGTATAAATGTATGCACTTTCATTGTTTAATATGTTCTTGCCTGAGGAAGCAGCCTTTGCGAATATCTTTACTTACACCAGTAAAGTGTTTACTTGTGGCTCATGGCTTCAGATTACTTTATTTTATTATTCTATGGTCGTGGTGGATCTGGACTTATAATCCCAGGTATCCTGTTTTTATTATACCAAGATTATACATTTCCCATTCTGAAGGAGACATGGGCCTCATCAAAGTAGATTACATGTATAGATTTGCAATCATAGGATTGCACATGTATCTTCTGATCTCACAAGATCCAAACATAGTGAAAGTTTTAAAACATTAGGAGCACAAGTCTAAGATGACTTCCCTGCTTAGCTTAGCAGAAGCATATCAGTGTCAAGTGGGAATGGACATATATCCAGAACAGATAAAAATCAGCCAGTCACGTAATGCACCAAAATAACAAAATAAATAATATAAGGTGAAGGCTCAGATGAGAAGGCAAGAAATGTGAAAAAGGCATAAATGAACTTGCAAGTACAGAAAACTCCTGAAACAACCTCACATCGATCAGGATCTGACACAAGAATAGTTAAGGATATGTGAATTTAAACCGAAAGACAAAAAGTTAATATTGGTGGCCCAGGGTAGAGACTAATTGCATGATGGTTTACAAAGTCCATTGAACATCTCAGAGAAACAGACAAGTGCAGGTTTTGTAAATCAGAATTAGAAACAGTTATACATCTTGCTGTTGGGTGTGATACACAAATGGCAGAGAGCCTGTATACTGAAAGGCATAATAATATGGCAAGACTGTTGCATTGGAGATTATGCAAACATTACAGTATTGAAGCAGCTGAGAAGAATAGGACACATGAATGACAAAGCATTATAGAAAATAGTCACCAAGGCCCTGGGTGAAGGCAAAACAGGACATACAGTCTATCTTGACTTAGCCAAGGCTTTTGACACAATCCTCCACTCAAGCATCATTGAGAAACTCATCCAGCTGGGAATTAACCCATATGTCACTAGATGGGTAGCCAACTGGTTCACCGACAGAACGCATACAGTTAAAGTTGGGGATTCCACCTCTACCAGCAGACCAGTTACCAGTGGTGTACCACAAGGATCTGTGCTGGGTCCCCTACGAGTCCAGGTGAAAATAGATGGTCTGTGGTTTACCAAGTTTGCTGATGACTGCAGACTGGGTGTAACCCTTGAATCCCCCAATGATGTTGACATAGTACAGACCGGGCTTACACAGACAAATGATTGGTGCCAAAGCCACAGACTTAAACTAAATGCAAACAAATGTGTTATCATCCCTTTTGGCAAAGGGGAAGTCCCTGCTAATTACAATATTAACAGTATCCCCCTTAAATCAAACCCTGTAGTGAGAGATTTGAAAACACAGGTTGATAGCAACCTTAACTTCGATCACCATATGTCCAGAGTGGTAAGGAAGGCCTTCTACGTTGCACATGTCATAAGTAATGGTATCACATCCAGAGCTAAGGATGCTATAACTCCCCTGTACTCATCTCTCATCTGACCACTACTAGAGTACAACACTACCTTCTGTATATATCTCACCAGACACCTGGTGCAGCTGGAGAGACCTCAGAGGTTTCTCACCAAGACAATTCAGAGCCTTCAACACATGACCTACATGGACAGACCGAAGACCCTGTCACTGTACTCTGTATCCTATGGGCTGTTGAGAGTCAACTTGTGCCTGGTCTACAGAGCAGTCTCAGACCTTGCCATAATGGAAATGGTGCATATCCATAAGTCAAATAGGACAAGACTCACTTGCTCTAGGGATCTTAATGTAGCCTGCAAAATTAACAGGACATGCTGAAGAGACAGATATGTCTCCCAGAGACTGCCACTCCTATGGAACAAACTCCAAATTCACATAAAACAGAGCTCCTCAATGAACCAATTTAAGTGTAAATTAGACAACTGAATGTCAGACCATAAATTTACCCTGGGGGTGTCAACTTTGTCCCTTTTGGATAAGGGCAGTCAGTACTGATCATAGACTTGCACTGCAAATATAGACCATACAACTTGGTCTAAAAGGGAAAAAGGGTATAACATGGCTACGCTTATAAAGGCCCTAGAACCAATAGCATAGTAACCTACTATGAACCTATGAACCTATGATGAAGCTAATATCACATGACATCACCCATTACCATCAGGTCAAACAATAGATGTGAGAAAACTAGATATAGTACTCCATGGAAAGAAGATAAAAGTAGCATTACAGAGAGACACAAATTCATAAAATACCAGAATTTGCAGGTAGAAATGAGGGCAATGTAGAAGAAGGATGCTCAGACAGTTCCAAAAGTAGTAGGAGTAGTGGGTCTCAAGAAAGTAATTTACAGTCATATTTAGATATGTTACCGATGCATGTAACTGTGTAAATTGCAGATGGAGTCATTTCTGGGTACATTGTGGGTGCTGCGAATATCACTTTTAGCTAACATCAAAGATCGAGACAATATTAATTTTGTGAACTTTAATTATACTTTGACTTGGGAATGGGGTCCATTCCTGTCATGATATTATTAACCCAAAAGACTTGGAGAAATTAAATTATTTTTTGTACTGCAGGGCAGGACTTTGCTTTTGCTTGCAGTGAAACTAATTTATTATCTTTCTTCCCACTTTTCCATCTTTTCCAAATCATTCCCTAAACTCTTTCCCCTTTTTCCAGTGTAGCACCTATCTTTGTGTAATTAGGGATCCTTCTCTTTGTTCCCTAATGTTTGCATGACAAAGACTTGTGGCAGACGCTTTCAGTTTCTGGCTTTGTCCTCTCCATGACCCTTTCTGTCATACCATTCAGCCATGCAGCTCTACAATTCCTCAGTCCTGATCCTTCTGCAACCTGTCCAGGTTTCCTGCAAACCTCTACAGTGAGACTGAGTCAGACAATGTGCTAGAGAAGGTAGAGCACATTTACTGTCAGTTACACCCCTTTTGAGTTCATCTACAGTGCAGTCATAAAACTGGTAACACTCAGCAGTATGCAGAACTGGTGATAAATGGCACAACATTCACTGACCAGGGTGACACAGCGAATCTGATGCTGATAAATTTATCTCTAACTTCAACCCCCACTCCCTCCAACTGCCAATTGTGAAATCCCTTCTACCATATCCCTTCAAGTATCAACAGGGAGCATATCCTGGTGATGCTCACTAAAGTGAAAAACAATGCTTTAATGGGCCCCAACAATATCACTGGTTGCATCCTAAATAGCTTAAAATATGACCTAGCAAGACAACTTGAAGCAGTCTAACTATAACCTCAAAACAGGTTATGTGCCAGGGGAATGGAGGGCCGCAACGATCATACCTATTCATAAGGGAACTATAGACCCTTCAGTTGGACAAGTCTGATGTGCAAGACATGGAATGAATTATCATGGACATTATCAACAAGGACATGAGTAATCTACGGACACTGAACCCATCCTACTTTGGCTTTGTTAATGGAGGGTCTTGCCTACTCACCTACTCAGCCTGGCAGACATCTTTGAGAGGATCACCAAGACAATGGATGAGGGAAAATAATGCACCATCTACCTTGACCTGGCCAAGGTGTTCGATACAATACCCCACTCAGGCATTGTTGACAAACTCTCAGAAATAGCCACAAATCCCTGTAACTCATTGGATATGTTTTTGGCTCGCAGATAGCACTCAAGAAGTCAAGATCAGTGAGACCGCCTCCTCCAGAAGACTGGTCATCAGTGGAGTACCCCAGAGATCCATATTAGGCCTGATCCTGTTTAGCATCTATGGCAGATGACTGTAAATTGGGAGCTGTCATAGATTTCCCCTCAAGACAGCAGCATCCTGCAAGAGATCTGGCACAAACTATGACTGGTCCCAAAGCCACATAGTACAACTCAAAACAAGGAAATTAATTATTGTGCCCTTTGGGAAATTGTTCACCCAAGCTAATTACTCCATCAATAAAAAAACCCTAAGAGCTTTCCAGATAGTTATGTTTTTGGGAACATATGTAGACAGTAATCTGGCCTTTGACCAACATGCAGCCATGATAGAAGGAAACTCATTATATGTTGCCCAGCCACTAAGCAGGGGTATTGCATCCAGGTTGATGGAAGTTATAGTACCACTCTACCCAGCTCTTATCCAACCCAATGCCCCTTTTTGTATGTACTTTACCAGACACTTGTAACAGTTGGAATGCCTTCAATGGTCCCTCCGCAGGAGATTCCAGGGAATGAATGCCCTATCTTATACAGATCACTTTAAGGCTCTATCCATGTAGTTCATTTTCTACAGGTTACTGATAGGGGATCTATCCTTATATTCTGCGCATATAAGGCATCCTAAGATCCAGCTCTGATGGTCCTCTTGCAACTACAGGAAAAAACAAGCAGCATCAGAAACACTAGATCCTAGGAACTGAACTTTACCTGTGACATAAATAGAACATGCTGGTGAAGCTGATATGTGGATCAAAGGATTCTTGTGCTATGGAATAATTTCCTCATCTACATGAAAGAGAGTTCATCCTGCATCCCATTTGAAGGAAACCCTGATCATTGGATGGGAAATTGCAAATTCACCCCTAGTCTGGCTCCTATATCTGTGATGGAGAGAGGTCAACAGTAAGTAAATGAATCCCCAACTAACAGACCCCCCCACATACATAACCCTTAGCTAACTCTTTAATAATCTACTCCACCATATAGGTGCTCAAAAGCAGCTCGGGGACGAAACTGGGTTGGCTTGCATGGCTAGGCTTGTAAAGAGCCTGATGACCATTAGCCTAGTATAAGCCTATGAACCTACCAACCTATCAATGAAGTTTGATTGCCAGCTTCTCCTGCCCACTATTCTATATTGGTTGCTGTCCTGGAGGCTGTTGTCCTTTAGAAATAGCACCAACCATTCCCTCACTTGATGACTTTAACAGTTACTGCTGTTGAGTTAACCAACCTATAATCCCCAGTTTTGTTTCGTCTTTTTGTTGCCTTCCCATTCTTAGACATTGCTACACTAGCTAGCATTCTGTTGAAGTCCTTCATCAGGATATCCTACAACATTTTGAAAAGATTTCTGTAAAGACTCTCAGAGACAGAGAGACAGAGAGCAAAAGAGAGAATTCTGTAGGTTGACTTCAAACTGTAACGTATAATTATTAGCTGTCTTTAAATATGTAAGGTGGAATACTAGTAATGTTTTCATCTGTCCTATTCAGTATTATATGGTGATATTGTGTATTTGCAACCAGGGAGTAGCTGAAAAGGGTCCCTGGATCAACCCACACATTAAATAGTAAATAATACATAGTTTTGGAGACATGTGCTATAAAATTATCAGAGTGAATGGAATGAATAAATGGTTAAATTAATAAAACCTGCAGAATGCATTTTGGAAGTTTTCTTAGATTAAATATATAAAACAACAGATGACACTGTCACACTATCTGTTTACCTCCTCACCTCCACTCCCTTCCAAAGGTAACCACGGTGATGAAAATAAGCAGTTCAGAAGAGTTAGGAAAGTGAGAGTGATATTGATTGCAGATTGTGACACCTTGTTTTACTGCAAACCTCCGCCTCATACCCCAGGCACTGTTATACACGTTAACACTCTAGATAAACATCAGATGTTATTAAAATCATTTGCCAGCTGTATGTATGGTTTACTCAGAAATGCAACACTTTCACTATGAAATGACACGTGAACACATTGTAAAGTACACTGCACGCAATGATAAAAATTGATAGGGAGCAAAAGATGCTGAAACTCTTTTATTGCACTTAACTATAAGCTGTTAAAAAACAGTTTCTTGTAGTCCAAGGTTTGATTCCCCCAGCCTTTGTTTACATACTGTGAAACTATGAGAATGTCACTTAATAGACATTCCCCCCGGGTACTCCCTGTAAAGGGAGCTTATGTCCAGTGACCCTAAAAATAAAATAGAGAAAAGACATAAACAGTGAAATAAATGCATAGTCACAGAAAAAGACAAAATGGAATTGGGAAAGGATTTACAAACCAAGGAACATTAGAAGAATTCTCAGAAGGAAACAGAAAACAGGCAAGTTTGTGATTAAAAAAAAAAGGTTCAGAAACTTTGTGAAATGATAAAAGAAATGCATCTAAAGAAGTGTTTACACTACAGGAAGAAAGGCTGTATGCAGTAGTGCTAGGAAACCGGTATTACAAATGCTAATTGAGGTTAAAAAATATTAATTTCACAACTAATTTGGATTATTCTTACTCAAAAAGATATTTAACTCATGGTTGTTTGCATTTAATAAAATTTGTCAGTGTATGTGATAGGTTTGGCAAATTCTACACTCAAGCATGCCACAAGGGACCATTTCAATGAATTTTGTTAAATTACCATGAGGCTGTGCAAACTCAGAGATGGCTATATTTAGTAAGTGGGTATAGGGCCAAAGACCCTGCATGAATTTATGTTTTCTGGCCCTTCCTCTAATCACTCAAGTCTTAGAATTCAACTTTCTTTGTTTAAATGTCATGGGCGGATCTGTTGCTTAATGGCAATTCAGTTATACATACTAAATGATTACTTTGATTTTAATTACACTTACATTTCAAAATTAAAAGGAGTCTGTGCAGTGTAATTTGATATCAGCTAACTCTATTATTCAGCCCTCCTGGCCTGACATAATTGGGAAGGGGCTTTTGATGTTTAACGTTTGTACCTGCAATTATAACAGATACACTAGACAATCTCGATGACTGAAATGTCGAAATTCAGTACGTCGAGACCGAATAGTGGAAAGTGCAGTTAACTGAAACTATACTATGCAGAATCTGCAAATGTCAATCCGCCGCTATCGTGGTGTCACGTTCGTGACATGTGGTGCGGTTTGTGGATTTATCTGGGGTTTCAGGTAAGTGTTGTGTGTTTGAGGATAATGGGTAGGGATTTTAGTGTGTGTGTGCATGTGTGTGTGTGTGTGTGTGTGTGTGTGTGTGTGTGTGTGTGTGTGTGTGTGTGTGTGTGTGTGTAGTGGTGTTTGTTGTGTGTTTGTGTGTTTAGTGCAACCTCGGAGTTAGAATATATAAGTAGGGGGAGTATGGGGGGTGCATGTAGGTTAAGTGTGTTTGTGTGTGTTGTTATGTTTGTTTACTTAGGTAGGTGTATATGTGTGTGTGTGTGTGTGATTATGTCCTGGTTTGTGTGTGTGTGTGAGAATGATCGTGATTGTAGTATTCGTGATTGTGGGTTTTTGTTATGTGGATTTTTGACTATTCAGTCTCGAAATACTGGAATTCGACATTTCTGTATTTCGAGATTGTTTAGTGAATCCATTATAACATATATCTTATAGAACAGTTAACTCCTCTGAGTGTGTTATGGATGCAAGAGGAAACCATATGTACTTCCTCATGCAAAATTCTCTTAGCTGTATGACAGCATCCTTGTAGGAGTTCAAATACCTCTTCATTGCCTCATTGTTAACTAGTCCACATTGGTTAATTCTGGGTGACTTTAGCAAATCTGCTGACAAAGAGACCATGATTTGTATTAAATAAGTTAATTAAATGAAATGTTAAAGAAACTTAGAAAATGCATAGAGCTAGCAGTACCTACCAGGAACAGATATCCCGGGAAATTCAAAAACAAACCTCACTGGTGGTCCACCACCATAAATAAATTATACAAGAAAATAAAGAAAATAATTAAATTGTTCTTATAGGTCCAAAATCCCTCTCCTCAAGGATAATATCAAAAGCATTATAAAAGAACTGAAGAACACTGTCAGGTCAACTAAAATAGCCCATGAACACAGGCTCGCTTCTGAAACAGAGATAACTATATCCTTATTTAGCTATGTTAGAAAACTAGAAAGGAATACACTGCATTGCACAAACTGTATTCATACTGACTCCTCATATTCTGTCACAATAAACATAGTACAAAATCTGTTTGCAAAGATTTTGGCAAACTTCACCCTCGAGACTTATATTCAAAGTGCCAAAGCATCTGAATCATTTGAGTACAACACCTATTTTGGTATGTATCTCACTAAACATATCAAACAATTTGAAAGACCCCAAAGGTTCCTGTCTAAAAAGATTGCTCAGTAAAGTCCCTGAGCTATCAAGAGAGGCTGGAAGCTCTAACCCGTTATTCAGCGTTTAATAGAATTTTGAGGGGAGATTTGTGTCTTGCTTAATACACTATTAGAGAGCCAATTGTTCTAGACCTCCTGATTCTCTGCAAGCCCAGTACTACCAAATACACTACGCTCTATCAGTACTAGAACCAGATAACTAAATCTTCACCAACAGATAAAATGTGGTGAAGGGATAGGTTTGTACCCCATCAGCTCTCAAAAAACTTCTGCACGTTAAGCAGTGTGACTCACTATCTTCCTTTAATAGTAAACTAGATAACTAGAAGGATATACAGAAATTTACTCTGAGATTGACTGCCATGGCCCTCTTGGCGAAAGAAGTTGCAGCCAGAGGGAGGGTACTGATAAGCAAAACTTTCAACAGTCCTTATTTGGGAGGAAAGCTCCTAATTTCAGGCCTGATTTAGGATGTCCCTATTTTTCAAGGGGAGTCTATATTAAAATGATGAATGTTCAGAATTTTGAATTCTCACATGAGTGGAAATTCAAGAACTCAAAATCTCTATTGTGGGGGCTGTGCCCCCCCCGCTAAATATATATATTCCAACTCCGAGATCGCACTATGGTGAGGAAAGGGCAAATACTCCGATCTTCACTGTACTGCAATAAAAGAATAACATCGAGTTCTTAAATTTCCACTCATGTGAGCATTCAAAATTCTGAACTTTCATCATTTTAATATAGACCCTTTTGGAGGCATGTCCCTATTTTGAGGAATAATTTACCTCTTCACACAATTTTATGAATCTGCTCTCATCACATGTGATTTTTGAAGCTGTCTAGTACACAGGAAAACACACTACATAACAAACATACTAGGGGCAACAATAATTTAAAGAAAGAGGACACATCTTACAAGTCCCCTTTTTGTCAGCAAAATAAATGATCTTGTCTGCTAGAATTTTGCAATCTAGTTCATTAAAGTCTACAAATTTTACACTGTCTCTTTGATAATGCACCTATATTTTTCCACCATTCTGTCAGCATCATGTTCTTTAAACAAGTTTCTGAGTAGTATTCCACATTCCTACTAGAAGTGGGAAGAGTTATCTGCTAGTTAGATGTCCAGAAATTTAGGTGAATGTTCCTATTTTTAAAAGGCTTTTGCTCATATTTTCAATGTCTCTTGGTTGAGAGGTATGCTAGCAAGGTGTGAATGATCATAAGACTCACTGGCCTTGGACTAGCTGTGATACAATGAAGCTGTAAGAATTATTCTGTTTTATGAAAGGATTCAGGTTTTCTCAAAAGGTTACCTATTTGATTCATTGCTATGGATATAAAGCTTGGTGTGTGTACCTTTATACTGGTTACAGGCCCTATCTTTGGGCTGACCACTGTTTGTCTCAGTTTGCAGTTGAAATCCTTTGGTTGGTGTCACCCCTCTGTTTCTTTGTCTTTTGTTGTACCAACCCTAAGAGGAGTGGGGTGCACACGACATGGATGGACTTGTCTTTGCCTCCATCTTGGTCTTGAAGTCTGTGGCGAATTTTCCTGCTTCTTTTATATATGTCCATTCTATGTAGGGCCCTATGAGCTGTAGTGGAGATATGTTCTCTGATCACCAAGAAGGGTTGTCAGAAGGCTTGGCCGAACTGGCAGTGTTCTTGGCTATAAGCGGACAGCTTTAAATTAATCAGCACTGTATCATCTGTATCAATCAGAAATCTCCCTCAAGAATGCTGCTTACTTATTAGAGGGATTTTTCTGCTATGGCTGATCATCTGGCAGCATTTTCTGCTCTTTATAGTGGTTGATAGGCCTGGAATAAGACAAGTAATTGATCAAGATCTGTTCAATGGACAATACAGACAAGACGTTTTGCTGAAAGTCAGCTCTGTGAATGTTAACTGTGCACTTTTTTCCACTGTAGTGCGACCATGGAGTTGATGTATATAAGTTGGGGGTGGGCGGGTCTTCTTTCTCCATGGGTTGTGTGTACATGGGGGGGGGGGGGGGGGTTGATCCATGAGATAAAAAAAAAACTTTTGTAATTCACTGAAAGTGGCTTTTCAGTGAAAGTGTTTCCTGGTATTTACCATCAGAAATGTTTTCTTAGATGGAATGTGAAATGGACACTTGATTATTCATGTCTAAACTTACCTCAGTCAGAAATGGCATGACAACAGAGGCACTTCCAGGTGATGGCTATAGGCCTAGTGTTGTTATTTTTTCTTGTTCATGAGAGCTTAGAGTTTCCAGCTATTATGATTTAATCTCCTAAGTTTGAACCATGGGTCCGACAGCCTATGGACTTGATTCTGCGAAATCCTATATCCTATCTAGAAGTCTCAGTGTCTTTCAGTCCTTATTAAACAAAACATTAGTTATCCAAATTCTGAGGATAATTTATTTACTCCTTCTAATAACATTTTAACAAATCCACTTCCAGTGCTTCCCTTTTTAAGTGGCATATATATCAACTTGTCATCTGTGCTCTGCAACTTGTCTCCAGCAGATGTTCTCTTTGTACTAAAACATTTTGGTAATTGAATATAATGCATTATAGTTCCCAATCTCTAGAAAAGCTCTCAGATTATTGACCTTCACCATCATTTTTCTCCAGCGTACCTGACCCTTCCAGCCTTTCGCTAAATGACTCCTTACCCATCTGCCCAGAACTCTGCTTTCTCTCTCCAGCCATTTTCCTCTACAGTTAACCCCATGCATATAAACTTCCAGCATCATGGGATGTGCTTCTCATGCACACTTTCCCATTACTCTCTACAACTATGCTATAAATATTTAGCTGCATGACACTTGCAAGACAATGCATATTTTTTGCCCCCTTTCCTCCACATCTGTAACATTCCCTCTTCCCAGTTTTCCAAGATCTCTATAACTGAAGCAGAGTTCTGAACCCCTATTTAGCCATCTGATATGCTGATCTCATGAAATATGTACAACATTTAATTTACTGTACCTTTTCAACATCTTCCATTCCTCTTCATCTGAGTCATACTTGGCTCATTTAGCACCCAGTGCCACCCCATGATTTGAAGCAAAAAAAGAGGGTCCATTTTCTGATATCAATTCCTTCCTCTATCTTCTTTCTTAAGGATGAACACTGAGTTCTAATGCCCCATGCCTTCATGTGAGAGCAAAAAAATAAATAAATAAGTGATTCTCCAATGACATGCCTTCATAGGTTAGTACTAGGCTAGCTGCCTTTGTAGGCCATTTTAAGTCTAGACAATTTCTCTCAAAGATGAGAATCTAACCTTGCACATTGTGTCTGTGAGGTAAACACCTTACCATTATGCCAACTCCTTTGTCTCCTAAGAAGGAAGCATCATATCCTAGGGCCTTCATGTTCTACATGAGAGCTAAACATAAAAAAGGTCCGTTCTCTAACATGGTGCTCTTTCCCTCTTAGCGAGGAACACCAGGACCTAATGACATCACCCACTACTGCTCAGTCTCATATTTATGTGAGAAGAAAAAAAAATTGATCTGCTTATCATGTCCCCTAACAACTTGCCCCTGAGGTGGCTGCCCCTTTTACTCCTCCCTAGCTATGCTTCTGATCTTCAAATATAATTACATCCTTTACTATTATCCACCTTCTCCTTAATTTCTCCATTCATTGCCCCTTTTAACTCCCAGGTATGGTTGCCTTATTTTTTTCCACATTAACATTCTAGTTGCAAATCCCTTCACTCATGAGTGCTGATATGCATTACTTCCTTCTGAACAGATCGCACTACAACCAACCTTGCTAACCAAGCCTTACCAGACAATATCAGTTGAATAATTGGAACCAGTCCCCTTACTTCAGGCCAAATCTTTCCATCCCTTCATCCCAATTTATAAATACTCCTTCTACATTCTGTATGCCAAGTCATCTATCTTATTCACCCCATACCCCCCATCTCTGCCAATTCAGAGTTTTACTTTTTGTATCTCCTTCTACCTTCCAGATCTCCATAACCCTCTTTAACTTAATAGTGTCTCTCCCCTCTTTCTTCTCCTCTTTACGTTCCTGACCTCCATCAGCTTCTAAAGTAAATGCCAGCATTGCTGCTTGCAGATTTGTCTGGAGATCAGGCTTTGCCCATTTTCCCTATCTTCTTCCTAGTCCGAATATTTGTTTCACTGTTCTACAACCATTATTTTTCCATACATAACTTTTGCATCCCATATTTATCTTCTGAACCCACTCTGTATCCTCTCCTGGTAGGAGACATCTAAACATATACACTACTTTCAGAAGTGCCATCATCAGAGCCACATTTATTCAGCCCATTAATATGTTAGATGTACATTTAATCAACAAATCATTAATCCAGTCAAACAGTTTGCTGTAATTTTCCTGCACTGTCGGATCTAAAGCCCTCTAAACTTTTTTTTATCTAAATATTTAACCCCCTCTTTCCTTCTTATTAACTCGTCTTTTATTTTAGCCACATTTTCTAGTTCGCACTTGCATGGTCTTCTTCCAATAACATTCAAGTCCTGAATTCATTCTAAATTCTCAAAGTGTACCCCAAACCTTTTCCAACACTAGAGCTAGCCTATTGGGTACTAAATTACAACCATTCACAGAAGATCTAAAGATTTTCCAGTTACATGGTATTTTTCCATATACTCTCGTGCCTTCTATACTAGTACCTCTATCACTAAGGCAAACAGACTAGGGGACAAAGGATACCCTTGCCTTGTACCATTCCCAACTTTACAGCTGTTATTAATTTCCTATTTACAACCTCTCTTAAGGGGAATCATACAGTGCTTTGATTTGTCCTCTGAATCTTGGCTCCCACACCTGTTTTTTCCAAAATTCTTTATAGAAATCTCCAATCAACCATTTGAAATGCCTTACAATGTCAAAAAAGACAATCTCTGCTTAGTTCCAGCTTTTTCATATCCCTTAAGTAATACATTTCCTCAGCTGCCAGCCATTCTGTTCCACTGTGTTCCCCTTAGCAAACCCTGTCTGCCATATCTCTATTAGTCATGGGAAAAATTATTCTATCCACTTGGCAAGGATCAGAGTTAAAAAATTGGCATCCATCTTAATAAGGGGACAAATTTATATCCTCCCATTTTGAGATTTTCCTGCCCCCTCTTCAGTAACAGCACTTCTCTGGCTAGTAAATGAATCAGGTAACACCCCCTTCTGCATTAAATCATTACTTACTATCTTTCCTATCTGTTATAGAAATCTTCTGAAAACCTGTAATGTAAAATATGATTTCACAGATCATCATGTCTTTGCAGTGATATGACAGAGTGACACCAGAAGGAAACAGTGGTCAGCTGATTCAGACAATGAGAATGGATTTTAGGAAAGTATTTGAGTTACTGGATCAGAAAAAAAAAATGACAGTTAATAATGTAACTAGCAGAATGTGCGCAGCTTTGTGGAGCAGCTTAAAAGCTGGTTGAGGGATGGGTGAATGCATCCGTGAAAGAGGAACTTTCACCCATTTACATTGTGATTGGTAATATCCTGCGTGGGTCAGTGTTGTGCCTGGCATGCTCACTATAGTGCAATAAAAATGGTGATTTCTACTTACTGATGATATGCTGGTTAGAATGTGGTAGGTTTTAGATCACCAAGATATTGTTAAACTGTCTGGGCAGTCCAAATGATACTTAAAAAAAACAAGTACACTGCTGGGTAAAGGTCATAAACAATCTGAAGCAACAATTATCCAAAAAAGAAATTAACGACCAACAAGGTTTAATATCCACAAAATAATGTAAATGATTTCATGATATACCGATCGCTTCTTCACACAAATGCAAACATTCCATGCAAGACATTTAAATCTTAACCAGTCAATCAGCAAAGAGAAGCAATCCTAAATGTAACAACATATACAATAGAAATACTAGTTAAAAACCCAGCATAACACATATTCATACCAACCACATACTCTAATATAGAAAAGTACGTGAAAACTAGAAATGCTAATGACATATAGGAATATATAAACTATAATACATACAAAACTTCAACTATGTCAGAGATGAAGTGTTTGTGATTTTAATGCTGGTTTTAAAGAGACAGTTTCATTAATACCAGGGGGTGTATCGGCTCGCAAATGTAAGATCCAAGTTTGTTCTCCAGTTCTGTCTTGTTTCTAAAGTCACCTCCTCTGATATCTGCATGCAGATCCTCAAGTACAAAAAATGTAAAAGTATGTTGACTATTGGTATTACTAGTCTTCCTATTCCAGATGTCACTTATATGTTCAAGGATCCTCTCCTTGAGTGAGCAATTCATTTTAACTACATAAAATGTACTAAAACGCATAACAGATCAAGTTTCTAGCAATACAGTCTGGATATAAATCACATTCTATAGAAAATCCCAGACCTGGATGGGTATAAATATAACTTCAGTATATGTAGCGACAGATGCTACAATTCTACAATTCTTACAAGAAAAATTACCCTTGAACTGTGAAGCTGGTAGTGATATAACAGAATGTTTCCTGTAGCAAAGTTGCCTTTTTAGTGAGAGATTATTCCTAAAAGAAAATCTCGGTACTTCACCAATAACCTCACTCAGCTCATCACATGAACGTAAAATATTCCAGCTTTTCTTAATAATTTCACAGATCACATTAATATTACTGGAATAAGTAAGTGTCACTCTCAACTGTCTATTTAGTGGTCAAGATTGCCAATATCATGTCTTGTTACCAGATGTTTGAGTGTATTCACTGTTGCAGTCATCACTGTAGGGTTCTTCCTGCCAGCAGCATCCCCCAATCAGCCAGAATCCCAAAGTCTGGATCGGGTGCCAGCTGAGGTCGCATTTATCCTAACGTCAATGCGCCGGAAGGTATAAAGACCTCAGCTGACGCCATTTCCCCAGTTTTTCTTGCCCCAGAAGTCAGGTGCCCAGAAAGAAAAGGCTAAAAAGGAAACCATGCCCAAAACCTCAGCAGCCAAAATACCTCATAACAGACAATACTCAAGGAAAAAACAAAAGAGGGGATAGGAGGGATGGTAACCTGGACTGCAACAGTGAACACACTCGAACATCTACATTTATGGTAAGAGTACACAACTGTACTATGTCCTTCATGGTTCACTGTTGCAGTCATCACTGTAGGGTTGAGTCCCAAAGCTAAGAAAGGGTGGCTGGAGGAGAAACAGAGGGAGCGATCACAAAACCTTGCAAAACCGCTGAAGCAAAACCTGCCCTGGATTTAGAATAGAGAGGGAGGTTGTAATGCTCAGATAAAGTATGTACAGAACTCCAAGTAGCAGCTTCCAAAATATCCTTGGTAGGAACCCCACAAAGAAAAGCTGCTGAAGTAGCAGTAGCCCGGGTAGAATGAGTCCTAACATTAACAGGAACCGGATTGCCATGATAAGAGTAACAGAACTTGATGCAATGGGCAATCCACTTGGAAACAGTTTGCTTAGTGATTGCTTTCCCCTGAACAGTAGGAGCATAAGCGACAAACAACTGATCAGATTTCCGGAATTTCTTGGTCCTGTCCAGGTATAGACAAAGCTGTCTGTGCACGTCTAGAGAGTGCAAAAGACTTTCTTCCTCACTTTGAGGATTAGGATAAAAGGTAGGCAAATGAATAGACTGATTCAAGGCCACTGCTGAAACCACCTTGGGCATAAAAGTGGGATTAGTCCGTAGAGATACCCTGTCCTGATGAAAAATAAGGAAGGGTTCCACAGCCATGAGTGCTTGCAATTCCAAAATTCTTCTAGCAGAGGTAATAGCTAAAAGAAAAGTAGTTTACCAAGACAAAAATTTTAAATCCATGGAAGCTGCAGGTTCAAGAGGAGACAAAGTTAATTTCTCCAAAACATAGTTAAGATCCCAAGTGGGAACAGGAGCCCTTATAGGGGGCCAAATATTCGTAGCCCCTCTACGAAATTGTTTAAGTAATGGATGAGAAAAAATCGGAGGATCCGTATTGTAATGTGCAGGTATAGCAGAAGCATGAAGCTTAATAGATGAAAAAGATAGGCCCATATGTAATAACTCTGTCAGATACTGTAAAATCAGAGGAATGTTCGGAACAGAAGAATCACCACCCTGGACTTGACTCCAGGAGCAAAATCTTTTCCATTTTCCCGCATACGATTTTCTAGTGCTGGGCCGTCTAGCTTCAAGGATTACATCCAATACCAGTTTGGAAAGGGCAGAAGTGTTTACAGACCCTGGATCCACCAGGCAGCTAGATGCAGAGTCTTGACATGACTGTGCAGTATCCAGCCGTCCCGTTGAGACAGTAGATGAGGGATTTGAGGCAGAATCCAGGGAGGGTCCTGGACCAAGGTCATCAGAGTGGAATACTAGAATTGCCGAGGCCAATTGGGAGCCAGTAGAATCATGTGCGGTCTGTCTTGTTTTATCTTCAGAAGTACCCGAGGTAGAAGAGGAAAGGGAGGAAAAGCATATACTGAGAGGTGTTTCCAACTGAATGAGAGGGCATCCACTTTCCATGCTAGTTTGTGGTAGGTCCTTGTGCAGAATGTTGGAAGTTGATGATTCTGAGGGGATGCAAAGAGATCTATGTCTGGACATCCCCAAGTCTTTATAATCATCCTGAATATCCGGACATCCAACATCCATTAGTGTGGATCTGAAATGCGTCTGCTCAAGGCGTCTGCCAGAGTGTTGTCTTTCCCTGGCAGGAATTGCGCCTGTAAGTTGACACTGCAGGTCAGAGCAGTGTACCAGAGATTCATGGCTAATCTGCACAGGGGGTAAGAGTGAGAGCCCTCCTGCTTGTTGATGTACCACATCACTGTAGTGTTGTCTGTCCATATCAACAATTGTCCTGGTAGAAGAAGGTCCCTGAAGGCTATCAGGGCATTCTGTACAGCTAGCATCTCCTTCAAATTTATGTGCAGGTGCATTTGTTCCTTCGTCCAAACACCCTGAAGACATCTCCCATGCATGTGGGCTCCCCAGGCATAATCTGAAGCATCCATTGCCAGAACTTGGTCAGTTGGCAGAGGACAAAAAGGCTTCCCCTTGTTCTGTAGACAGGCTTTGGCCCACCAAAGAAACTCTCGCTGGAGACAAGGCAAAATCGTGACCACTGTTTCCAAACTGTGGTAATGCTGAGACCAGACACTCTTGAGGTACCACTGCAGTTTCCTCATATGCAGCCTTGCATATGGTATTAGCAGAATGCAGGAGGCCATGTAACCCAAAGCCTGCAGAATTTTTCTTGCAGTCAGCTGTTTCATTGAAGCTAGGCGTCGGAAAAAATAAGCCAGTTGCACTTTTTTGTCTGGTGTCAAGGAAGCCATCTGGGTTGAAGTACTCAGAAGAGCACCCAGGAAAGTAATCTGTTGTGTGGGTACCAGATTTGATTTCTTCAGATTCACTGTGAAACCGAGGCACAGAAGAAAATGCTGCACAAAAGCTAGATGCCGAAGTAGAGTGTCTTTGTCATCCGCTTGAAGAAGACAGTCGTCCAGATAAGGGTAAATTTGAATCCCCGTCTGTCTGCAAAACGCCATTACTGGTGCCAGGCACTTCGTAAAGACCCTGGGTGCAGTAGATAAGCCAAAGGGCAGCACAGAGAACTGGTAATGTTTCGAGCCCGCTTTGAAACGCAGATACCTTCTGCACTCTTGCCTTATAGGAATATGCAGGTAAGCGTCTTTTAAGTACAAGTCACCATCCAAGTGTTCTTGCCCAACATAGGCAGCAGCTGCTGCAGAGTGAGCATCTTGAATTTTGGTATATCTAGGAAGGTGTTTAGTACAGAGAGGTCCACGATTGGTCTCCACGAATTTTCCTTCCTGGGAACCAGGAAAAGTCTGGAATAAAAACCTTGCCCTATTTCTAAATTTGGTACCAATTCTATGGCCCTCATAGCCAGGAGGGACTGAACCTGCCGTTGTGCCACTGCCCACTGATGATATGGCAGGTCTGGCCAACCGTTTGGTTTTGGCATAGTGTGGAAATGAAATCTGTAACCTCTTGAGACTGTGTCCAGAACCCATTTGTCCCGGGTTATGTGGCTCCAATTTTGATAAAAAAGAGAAATCCTTCCCCCCAAAGGAGCTTCCAGGAGAGGAGCCCCTGGAACCAGAAAGGGAGAGTCATAAAGACTGTTTTTGGTAGGGTTGAGACTTATCTTCACCTCCCTTGGGAGAGGGGGCACTCCACTGCCTATTCCTAAAATGGGACTGTGACTGTCCCCTACCTCTGGAATGCCTAAATCTGCCTCTCTGAGACCTGTCCAAGCCCGGAAAGGACCAAGGTTTAGTTGGCCAGTGTCTGATAAACCTAGGAGGTTGCACTTGTAGAAAATCCTTAACTGTCTGCATAGATTTGGCTTTGTCTTCCATTTTGTTCAATACCTCTTCAGCTTTGGACCCAAACAGAACATCGTGCTGCAAAGGGGCATCCAAAAGTTTGGCTTTAATCTGATCTGGCAAGCTTTGATCTCTTAACCAAGCATGTCTTCTAATAACAGCACCAGTTGTTGCAGCCCTACAAGAAGCTTCCAAAGAATCAAAACCACAATGCAGGGTATGTTTACCCACTTGTTCAATAGCATGCAATAAATCCTGTAACTCCTGATTATCTGCACCATTAGACACAGCTGACATCTTTTGTTGAAATACAGATAAAAGGTATTGCTGATACTTCAGCATATGAAATTGACAGTTCAAAGCCCTAATAGACAATGTAGCAGAAGTATAAACCTTTTTACCCCATCTCTCCAAAGCCCTGGACTCTCGGTCAAAGGGAATAGGATTTTTAGCAGAGGCCACTTTAACACCCTTAGGACCCTGAGAAATTGTTTCCAGATCAGGCAAAAGATTTTTAAAAAGAAATTTATGAGAATCTGGAACCCTATAATACCTATCCGGTTTGGCCGGAGTAGGGGGAAAAGAATCAGGAGAGAGAGAAGCTTCTGAAAAAAACATCATCAACAATGTCCAATACAGGGGGAATAGCCAGAGGCTTATGTTGTGAGAGAAGAAGAAAATCCCTAAGCCTTTTCTTGGATTCAGAGAATTCCTGCCCTTCCCAGTGAAAATGAACCCTCATATCATGCAAAGTTTCACCAAAAGAATAATCCTCAGGAGGAGAGGTGGAAGGAAAGGAATCTTCAGTATCAGAATCCTCATAAAGAGGAAAAGCATAATCCTGCACAAGGGAAGAAGCAGAAGAAACAGAAATTTGGTCTGAAGAATCATAATCGGACTGTAATCTAGGCTTCTTGTCAGGAGGGGGATGAGAACCCCTGATCATAGTTAAGAGATCTTCAGCCATCCTAAGCATCTGCCTCTGAGGCTAGGATCCTGATCAAAAGGTGCCTGTGCTAGCCACTTCACTTTAGCTGGAGCCTTAGACTTTGACTTAGCATGTAAACCTGAATCCACATTTACAGGAAGCTGTGAAGGCCTGAGAACCCCCTCAGATGCCGGTACCTGCCTACTGGCTCTGGACCCAACTGAGGGAGCAGTATCCGAAGGTCCAGTCCCTAGCAATTCTGAAGACCCCATCAGCTCCACACCAGATTTGGTACAGGAAATTGGTTCAAAAGAGGTGGACGACAGGGGCTGCAAAGGTGCCTCACTGACGACCGTCGAACCAGCAACTGGCAATAACTGAGTAACATCCTTTGCTGTGGACCTCGGAGGCCTGTCTGCATCCCTGCGCCTCTTACACACCCCAGTAGCCGGAAAAGAATCTGAAGACATGTTATAATTAAACCTTTTTCCAAAATAGTAAAAGGCAAAGTTATATCTACGCCTAATAGTACGCTAATTAAATCTAGCACAAAACACACAATTAGCAGCGTCGTGGTCAGGACCCAGGCAGGGAATACAGTAAGAGGGAAAATCCCTATGAGGTATTTGCTTCCCACAAGAAATATAATTATTAACTTTTTCTGACATCTGACTGGAGCAAGAAAAAGACCTCCCCAATGGGGTACTTATCTGTAACAAATGAAAAACCTGGGATTAGATCCAAAAACAAACAGGAACAGGCCGACCGGCATCAGTGAACTGCAAAGGGCACTGCGTGGCAAGAAAGACTGGGGAAATGGCATCAGCTGAGATCTTTATACCTTCCGGTGCATTGACGTCAGGATAAATGCGACCTCAGCTGGCGCCCGATCCAGACTTTGGGATTCTGGCCGATCGGGGGCTGCTGCTGGCAGAAAGAACCCTACAGTGATGACTGCAACAGTGAACCATGAAGGACATCAATACTATTGCAAGAGTTTTATATATTAGGAAATCTAGGGGAACTAAGGATACTTATGTTGGATGGTATGTGACAGAATTTACATGGATGTTGGGTTACAATTACAAGGGAAAGAAAGTGGAGTTAAGAATAAACCCGAGAAACGGATTGAGTAGAAAACAAACTTGTCTCATTTATAGATAAGAGAATATTTTTTGGAAACAATGGTAGATGTTACTGAACTGCTGACAGTAACGATTGTCCCATATGTTACCACCCACACTCTAAATATAAACTTGACAGATTTCAGAGAGGCAGGTGGACTGAAATGAGGGAAACAGGCAATTTCAATGTATTGATGTATTGTTAACAGGGGTAAAACATCTCATACAGTCAGTGTTGGTGTCCTGTATGTTTTTCAGTATTATGAGATTCAGTATTATGAGTTTTCAGTATTTTGAGCTTTCAAGATTTTTGAGTTCAGGATTTTGAGCTTTCAAGATTTTGAAGTGAACCCAGATAGAGATATAGATATCAACTCTGAGATCACTATACCTCAGAGAAAAGGGAATGTTCTGAGAAATGGCATCTCAGATGTAGTATATGTAAGTCTGTTCTTTTGGCCATTTTGTCTCTGTGTTTTGGGACTTGCTGTAGCGGGTCCTGAAATTTCAAATGGTAACTAGTAAAACACTTGATTGCAATGCATGAATTTCAAGATCAGCTCAGTAAGAGGAGGGGATGGAGAATTGTATATCATAAATGATAAATCACTACTCTGTAGAAGAGACATACAGGTTTGATAGATGGGATCATGGTGATGGATCCCTAGTGTTTAATATGGAGCTATACGATGATGCTGATTGTTAAGGACTGTTTGTACTACAGGTTCCAGAAATCAGTGGTACAATTTGATCAGTGATGCTGCTGCAGTCTTCAGCACTGATTCTCTTTTTTCGGTAATGTACTTAACTTTAATATAATGTTTGCTGCTGTTCTGATTTGCTGTCATTCCCTTCTCAGTTCATTGGCAAAATGAAGTGAATTAAGCAATGATACCTTTCAGACAAAGAAAAAGCCAACAAAAGCATCGGAGGTCAATTGATAGTATTTAGAAATTCAAAGCCAGTATCTGCTTAAAGATAGTTTCTATAAAACTTGATGTATTTTTAAAAGGTACCAGAAAGCATAAGGAAGGTCGATGTTATAATAATTACACTGCAGGGCACGCTGAGTGAGTTTGGAAAATGTCAGCATGCCTGTCCCACTATTCATGTTAAGGGTCTGGTCAATTAAAAATTAATTTAAACAGTTTTACCCAACACATGCAGTAAGATTCAGAAGTATATAGCAAGATTTAAAGAACACATTTTGTTTTATTATATTGCCTGTTGGTTTCCTTTATGTTTTTCAAAGAATACCAGTATACCTCACTGGTATAAAGATATGCTTATTTGAAAACAAAAATTTTGAAAAGATGATACACTTTGATTCACACCAGATCCTTCTTCAAAGCCTGGCTTTTGGCAGGGAGAAGCGACTGCCCACATTCTTTGTTATTAATAAAATCTGCTTTTGCTTAGTTTGGCTTACATTGCCTCATTGTGTAAAGGATATGATACGCACATTTGTAAGTGTCTATACTTCGATGAACTCTCTCGATGTGGCTTTGTGTCCCTGTAATAGTACAGGCCTCCACATCAAAGTACTGGTGCTAAACCATAAGGGTGATAATATGTTAGAAAGAAAAGCTGTAGTGTTGGTTTCTTCAGATGAACAGCTTTACTCAGATGGTTAAAGAAGTTGACTTATAAAGAAGAGCACATACAATTGATACGTAAAGTTTCAGTCTTGTAATATGGCAACAGAGCAATGTATATTTTATTAAGAAAGTATAATTTTGGAGTCTTAAATATCCAGTCTATGTGATACAACAGTACACAATATATAGAATATATATGTTATGTAGCCCAGATCAAGGCAAGAAAGCTTGAATTTCTAATTACAGTTGTTGAACCTCGAATCAGACAAGCTAATGGTGTTTCACCATTTTATTATTAGCTACAGTTATATAGCTGTTAAAAATTTAGCTTCACATAAAAAATGGGTCTATATTATATTGTCGAAATGGCATTACAGTGAATGCCATTTCGACGACAAATATAGAGCGAAATCCAGAAAAAGCGAAACCCCATGTCACTGATTTTTTTCCTAGGGAAAAAAATCGGTAGACCAACAGGAGAAAATACACCAGTAAAAACATTTCAAAATGGGGGGCTTCACCTCCCCCCACACCCCCTAACTAAGTATATCAACTGCAAGATCGCTCTACAGTGGGGTAAAGGACAATGTCACAGCTCAGGCCAAGCAATTTTTTTCCCTAGGAGAGAAATCGCTGACCTGAGCTTTTGTTGTTATGGGATTTTGCTCTATATTTGTCATTGAAATGGCATTCGCTGTAATGCCGTTTTGACAATATAATATAGACCCCAAAAAAACATTATTGTTATCAACTTTTTAAATTTAAACCTGCCAGCGTAAATGAACAGATAGCTAGATGCCTAGATAGATGATAGGTAGATAGATAGATGGATGGATAGGTATATAGATAGCTAGACAGATAGACTGATCTTTCTTTAGGGGGTCCAGGAGTACCAACACTTATTCTTATAACCAATGGGTTTGGGTCTGAACCGGATACTTACTGGTCTCTCACAGAATGTACTCACCCACACATTACTTACACGTTTATGGACAATTCAGGAAATGCCAGCTCACCTGCGTGTCTTTCGGAGGTGGGAGGAAAGGAGAGCAGCTGGAAGAAAGCACATCAAGATGCAGAGCCTACACAGAAGGAGTTCCAACCAAGACGTGAACCATTGAAACTCTTGTTCTTAGGCAGCAGTTCCACTCTCTGTACCATTGCAGCACACTGTACCTCTAGTTCACTTGCGCTTTCTCTCTCACTATTATATATAATATATATATGTAACGTGTATATTTAAATCTGTGTGTGTGCGTGTGTGCGTGTGTGCGTGTGTGTGTGTGTGTGTGTGTGTGTGTATGTGAGAGGTAATGGTGACCCTTTTCTTGATGAAAGCAGTGACATCACTCAGCAAATGTGATTACCATTTGTTTAAATAACTGTTTTAAACCAACTGTTCATAAGAAAATATATCCTCATGCATAGCATATGCTTTTATTTAACTGATATTCAAAACTGTAAGCAGCTTTAAAGCAAACAGAAAGAGATATACTGGATGAAGCAGGTTTTAAACTTCAGTTAACAATCTATTTAGTAAACAGTGGAACAAGATCAAAATAGAATATATTCTGATTTTGCTGGATAAAATTGCATGCGCATGCTACTGCTGTTAAGAATACAGACATTTAGGAAAGTACAGACAGCAAAAAGGTAACATCCAGGTAAATTTTGTCATTTATCATTCCAGAGCATCATGTTGACCTTAGACATGACTATCATCTTAACAGTTTTAGTGAGTATTTATTTTTAAAATAAAACAAAAAAAAATTCAGGCCATATCAGGTTGAATATGTTACAAAAACATATGTCTGGAGCATTCCTCCCTGAGAGTCTGCTGAAAATTGGCTTTGTTCCAAGTCAGACTTTCCCGGTAAACAAATGTTAAATAAAATAAAATTAATTAAATAAATAAATAAATAAATAAAATATACAATCAGTATATGTACATTACTTGTATGACTTGTTTGTATATGGATAGGAGTCTACAAATGACTTTGCAGTCTACTGTTATATGGTACCTCAGATTAAATAACCAAGCTATATTAGATATTCTTACCATAAATTCAAGGTCTGTACCATGTCAATTTGTGGCTCCAAGCAACTGTGTAACATAGGGCAATAGGTTCGTAGTAGAGAGTGGAAATTTCAAAGAGGCCATCTATACAAGCTGCTTCCCATGTTTTGGAGTGTTCAGGAACAGATAGCTAACACTGTAGTTAACATGTGTACATTTTGTGACAGTCACATCATTCTTAGTTTCTCTGGGGCAGTGTGAGACTTGTGGACTTTGCCATTAAATTACCTTGAAGGATTCTAATTCTTTGATTTTTTGGTATTTCTAACACTAAGTTGTGTGCCTTCAAGCAAATTACTTACAGACGCATTGTTGTCCACATACTTTGTAACTATTGTAATGTATTGATACACATATGATTGTACCTTCTGTGCTGTATTTATATTTACTGTACTCTATTTGTAAACTTTTTGTGTATGACATTTGATGTGATATTGGTTGTTTTTCTGTTCTTTGCACCTTGAAACTAAAATTGTTCATTAATTGTCAGTGCACTACCCTGGTTAACAAATTCATGTAAATAGTAATAATAACCTTAAAACTAAAATTGTTCATTAATTGTCAGTGCACTACCCTGGTTAACAAATTCATGTAAATAGTAATAATAACCTTAAAACTAAAATTGTTCATTAATTGTCAGTGCACTACCCTGGTTAACAAATTCATGTAAATAGTAATAATAACCTTAAAACTAAAATTGTTCATTAATTGTCAGTGCACTACCCTGGTTAACAAATTCATGTAAATAGTAATAATAACCTTAAAACTAAAATTGTTCATTAATTGTCAGTGCACTACCCTGGTTAACAAATTCATGTAAATAGTAATAATAATCAGGTCTGCAAAAGAGCAGCAACCTCTCCAGTATTAGTTTATCTGCTTTGCTACCGCAGACTACTGGGGTAGGAGCTGTTTCACCTGCAACTCAGAATTGGACTGAGTTAATCAGAGAATGAATTAGTATTACCCACCTATACCTACATAATTAAAGCATATCCTTCTCTGTTTCCTCATTAAGACAATGGTTATTTACTGATTTTTCTCATAAACTATAATGGAAGGACAACAACAGATTCAGATATTTCAGAAATAGTGCTGAGCTTACATATGAAAACTTCCTAAAATGGTAACTATGCAGGGCTGATATTCATATATTTCATTTAATATGATTGATAATTGTATACTAGATAAAGCATTTTGCATTTCTTGGGTAGCTTTTCTTTTCTTAAATGTTATTATTTCTCAAAAGAATTGTACACAATGCAGGTCAGAAAATGTTATTTGAGTGGGGGTTAATGTATAATACATATATTCCATTTCTGGGACCGTAATATGCCATGATTTGCTTGATATGATTAATTTCATAAAAATGCCAAGTAGCACTGCTTCTTTCTGTTTCAGCACAGTAGTCTGAAGGCATGTATTATAAAACCAAGCTATATCTATTTTGCAGAAATCATATATAGCATGTTCTGAATGGTATCCCAGCACCTTCTACACCCTTCTTGGAATCAACTGGTCTGCTGTACTGTTGAAGATATAACATATACATTTCTAAACACACGCACACACACACACACACACACACACACACACACACACACACACACACACACACACACACACACACACACACACATCCTTGTGACATCCATTCTGCATGCACAAAATAACTAATTTAGTTTTAGTATCTTAATCTTTTTTTTGATGTAATAACTCTTTTACTGGACTAACATAAAGGTTTTGCAATTACTCAAGCTTTTGAGATGGCATAAGACCTTCCTCAGCAGTTATTAAATAACTGTTATTAGATACATGCTTAAATATCTACTTATGCCTGAAAAGTCAGGTGGATAAATTTATTTCCAACTGGCTAATAAAAAGAAACTTAAAAAATCACCAGTGTATGGGAAAATACAATAAGATGTGAAGCTCAGATGTTGCACATGACTTTACACCTCAGAGACAGACAATATGTGTGTGTGTGTGTGTGTGTGTGTGTGTGTGTGTGTGTGTGTGTGTGTGTGTGTGTGTGTGTGCATGCCTGTCTGTCTGTCTCTGTCTATGTATGCCTGAAAAGACCAGGTCATGCCAGCTGCAAAAATTAAAGTTTTGCATGTTACAGCAGAGACAGTGTTCATATAGTAAATACAATAACTCATAAGTAACTGCTCTGACTTTTAGTGAGGTAATAAAGCACAACATAAGAGATGTGTAGTTAAATCCAGAGAAAGAAAACAAGAAGTTATAATGTGCAAATTGTTAGTCTGTCCAAACAAGTCATCTTTATGATACACCTGTTTTGTTTAACAGAATATATGAATTTGCAATATTGTCTACAAGGAATAATGTCTTCATAAGATATAATTAAGACTGAGGTATATCAACAGCTACAGACCAGAGTTTAGACACAACACTATGGTTTGCAGCTATATCTTCATATTTACTCTGCCTTCCCAACTCTATAGATATTCAGTAGTTAGAACAGTTAGTGAGTGTGCTAATTTGTAAACTAAGTACATGCAAATCTACTTTGTTACTGCAATGCTTTACTCTAACATCCATGAGGTTGTTTTTTTGTTTAAATTTTTTATTGTTAAATCATTGATTACATTAAATTTCAAACATATTATCATGAATAAATATTTTCAAAATAATTCCTAAATTTAACACCTTTGGGAAAAAGATGCTAAGGATGAAGCTATCAGGTAACAGGAAAAGAGGAAGGCCTAAGATAAGGTTTATGGATGTGGTGAGAGAGGATATGCAGGTGGTTGGTGTGACAAAGCAAGATGCAGAGGACAGGAAGAAATGGAAACAGATGATTCGCTGTGGCAACCCTTAACAGGAACAGCCAAAAGAAGATGATGACGATTCCTAAATTTAACACCTTATTAACTGTGTATACTATATACAAATTATGTATACTAAATAAATAAATATAATTCATTTTAGATAAGCTGATAATAAAAGAGTTTTGATTTTTATACAATAAATAATTTCACATATCCAATAACTGTTAAAGTTTTGTCCAAAGATTCGATGTAATCAATGATGTTGAGCTTTGATTTTTTTATTTCAAATTCCTTGATGGAAACTGCTCTTAACATGGATGTAAATTCTTCAAATTGTGGAGAGACATTTGACTTCCATCTTCTAGTAATGGTCTTTCTTGTGACAGCTAATATAGTCCATAAAAGGTAGTACTGAACTTTTTTACAATGCCTGGTATCTGAGAGGTGAAAACACTCTAGCCCTTTGAAACTGAAAATTTGTCTTTCCATATTGCCTGTAAAAAAATTATTAACTTTTTACCAATAAGATAATATAGAAGAACAATCATATAAAATATAAGTCCAATTTGCTTTACATTTTTTTTGTACATCTCCCACAACAAAATTTATTAGATTCATAAAGTTTTGCTAAGGTGTGTGGTATATAAAACAATCTATTTAAACATCTCCAAGTGAAAAATTTCCAAGTATGGACCAAAGAAGTGTAACCTACTGAATTTAGCATTAGTAATCAATCTTCATATGAAAATATATTATCTCTATCTTGTAATAGGTGCTTCCCTAAAGTATCATTTAGGCTTTTTTAAAATTAGAATCATATACAAATCAGAGAGCATGGAGGAAAATGTTTTATTATTGTAGATGATATGATAGAAAATTAATTATCATAATGGGAATATTATTTATTGATTTATTGACATTTATTTACTGGGAAAGTCCGACTGGTAATAAATACCCATTTTCAGTGGAGGGCCAGGAGAAAAGCTCCAGAGAGTTAGACATCAAATAAAGCACTAGTACAAACATATTTATAAAAAGCATATATACATACAGTTTGGTAGCTGAATTCATAGGACACAATAAAGTATGTGGGGATGCCAGTGATGTAAAAAATAAAAAGAAGTAAATATGATTATCATTTGTTGCAGATTTCTACTAAAATTATCTAATGCATAAAATGTTATATCTTGAATCTGAATTTGCTCACACTTATCTTAACAAAAACTACAATTGAATTTCTATAACAGGCTTTCCATTTCCCTTATTAAAGCAATTGTACCACACAATAAAACCTTTTTTTCCCAACTCCTTTTTTCAACTCCATTGAAATTTATTAACAAACCCTGAGAAATCTGAAATGATGTCAATAAATTTAACCAATTTCTTCAGTTAATATTTGTTAACATGATTTGTCTTATATTTTTAAAAATTAAATTAGCATATGTGGAATAAGTAGGTGAATAAATATTATGTTGCATATAATTACAAAGGACAAACCATAAGAAGATTTCTTTCATAATGTCTGTGCTTGAAGACATTTTCATTTTCGTTGGACCAAAAATAATTTATGTAAAGTCTTCCAGTTAGTTTTAAATAATCTGATTTGGCATAGGTTTCCAAGTCATGAAATGCTAGACCTCTCCCAATCCTAATCACTTATATGATGCTTATATGTTATTCTAATTTTGTTTTTTGGAATCCCATACACATTTTAGTAACATGTCATTAAATTGATTTAATTGTGATTTGGAAGGTGAAATAGTAGCTGTATGGATGATATAAATTATTTTAGGTAATAAGACCATTTAAGTAAGTATCTGAATTAGCCTATTAATTTCTGTTAATACTTTGTCATCATTTATTTCTCTGTTTCACAGGATTTCTCTAAAATATTCTGAGATACTACATCCCTATGGACTCTTTGTGTAATGATTTTCCATGACTTTAATTGAAGATGAGTTATTGCTGATTTAAAAAAAAATAATAATTTTGCTGTCGAAATGAAGACCTGAATTTTTCTGAAATTCTGTAATAGTATTGAATATTCCAGGAATAGTAATATCTAACTTGCATACTTTTAATAACATATCATCTGCAAATAACATTGTTTTTGACTGATATTCCTTCTTCAAAGAGAACCCATGAATGTATTCTTTGGATCTTATAACTATAGCTAACATTTTGGTCCCTAAAGCAAATAAATAGGTGAAAGTTGGTACTTTTGGTTAGTCCCTTTCAAAATATCAATTTAATCAGAAAGATAATAATCTATTTTAGCATAAGCTTTGTTACTTAAATAGATATTTTTTATTAAAGTTCTAAATTCTTGAGGAAATCCAAAATAATATAAAGATCTGAAAACATAATTTTAGTTTATCATACCAAAAGCTTTTTCTATGTCTATACTTATTAAAGATAAATCATAATTTATTTGCTAAGTCTATAATTATTAACCTTTTAATACTGTCTTGCTTTTGTCTTTAAGGTGTAAAGCCTGTCTGAGCATCATTAATCAGTTTTGAGATACAATTTTTTAATCTATCTGCTAAAATTGACATAAAGATTTTATAGTCCACATTTAAAAGAGAGGTTGGCCTATATGTAGACCAGAGTGATAAATCAGTGTTATTTTTCAGTAACAGTGGTATTAGAGAATATTTCCATGATGGTGGAGAAATAAGTTTGTTTTGACTTAACTAAATGACCTCACTCATAGTCATACATTAACACAATTATTCTACCTGTATATATGTAAAGTTGTCATAGCTAGAGAAAAGATAGATGTATATTTCTATATTGTAAACAAATAAATTGCTAATTAGTGGGCATTTGTTAAATGGAGTTAAAGCTCACCTTGTAAATTCCAGTAAGAATGAATGCTGCATTGGTTAAATTATTGTTTGTCCCTACTGTTATTATTTTTGTGATGTTCTTGCTGGGCATTACATATAATTGTAAAATTAATGACAATTAAAATAATGACAGATTCAATTTCATATTTGCTTTTTATCTTTAACTGAAATATCACGAGGAGGAACAGCTTTTTGTTTCTTTTGTGAGTCACAATTTTCATTGTGTTTTCTGGCTGTCTTTTCATTTTAGTTGTATAAAAGTTCATTACTCATGAAGGCGAATGTAAATTTAGGGAAGATACAGAATGTTCTGCTTTGTGAATTGTAATTGAAAATCCTTTCACCTGTAGAATGAAATATCTTGAGTCTTTTTGGAAATAAGAGATGAGAATAGATATTATTTTGAGTAAGAAGTTTAATGACTAGCCAGAATTCTTTTCTTTTTCTAAGGATTTAGCTGCATAGTCATTATGAAATCTTGCAATGATCTATCTCAGTTTTAGTGGTTCTTTTGACCAAGCAGATTTTAATACAAGTTCTTTATCCAGGAAGGAGAGGAATTTCACCACTATGGATCCTGCAGTGGCATTTGCATTTGTAGGAATGCATTTTCAAATTGATCAATGAGCTTTTTTCAATTCCAAAAGAAAAACCTTAATGT
The DNA here is from genome assembly GCF_019279795.1 of Protopterus annectens. Taxonomy (NCBI): domain Eukaryota; kingdom Metazoa; phylum Chordata; order Ceratodontiformes; family Protopteridae; genus Protopterus; species Protopterus annectens. Next base: position 6,071,830 of record NC_056739.1, on the reverse strand, counting down.
AAATTTAATATCTAAGGAAAATACATGATATAAGAAATTAAGTCATATTCTCGCCCTCTACATTTAAAGAGACTACAAAAATTCTTACATTACATCTCCATTCTCTGTTTTTTAAGTCTTTTATCTTGTTTAAAAGCAGTTGTTTTGTTTTAAGAAGAACTCAGACTGGATTTCTTCCTCTTTAACTCTTCCATCTATGTCATTTAATGCAGTTTCCATCTCCTTTATTGTTGCATTTTGGTTCTCAATCATACGTTTTGACATTTCAGTTTGTTTATAACTATTTTCTTGTAATATATCAAGTGTTGACTGTAAATTATCTCTTTTGAAAGTTAGGTCTTGTAGACAGGTTAAAATTTGCTGAATTTCTATTTTTATATTTGTCTGTCCCAAAGAAGCTCTGGATGAGCTTGTTTGAAAGTTTGTACAGAAGGTATGAGATGAGTTTGACTAACATTTTACTTCCATCAAATTTAAGATCACCAAGCTTTACTTTCTTGTTGTTTAAGAATGAAGATAAACTGATTTTAATTACATTCCTTTTCTCTTCTTTGGATTTTAATGTTAGTAACTGCAGAGCTGCCACCATCTTTACTCCCTAGTACCTTAATCTTGATTGTGTTGCTGTGTTCTTGTTGGGTAATAGGGTCAGTGCCTGTAAAAAGTATTAATTTATGACTGTCAATCGTTTTGTGATACTTGTAATGTAAGTGCAAACATAGTATTGAATCTTGTGTGGGTGATACAGGCACTGAAAACAAATGAATGAGTGTGTTCCAAATAAGGCTCAACACAGATCTGCAGAAAAAATAGCAGACTAATCTAAATTCAATAAATTTTAGACTGCACTTTTCACATCAGTTACAATTTTTTTTCACTGTTATGTTTTGTAGTGTATCATGATATTTTGTGATTTAAAATATTTGTACCTGATTTTGGAAAGATTGTGATAGTGGAGCTTTTCTTCCTGTGTATGTGCTAAAAAGGAGCACTTTCTGGCCCAATTAGACTTTCCCAGTAAACAAATGTCAAATAAATAAATAAATTTACACTTAATGCATTGATAGTGTAGGGAAGCAGTTTCTTAACAGGATGCCTTATATGGCCTTGTGAAGTCTGACGTATAGAATCTGAAGGGATATTTTGTTTCAGGTATTTTCCCTGTGAAGCATTTTACACTATTTCTCCTAATAGCTTTATTCTTACAACAGCTGTGCATGCACACGTGTGTATGTGTGTGTTTTGGGTAAGTGCATGTGTGCACATGTGTATGAGTCAGTTAAAATGTGTGTATTGTGTTATGTTGATTTACTAATAAACTGAGATATCTTTCTAATATTTGCCCTGTGAACAATTGATGCACAATTGCTTGAAAAATAAAATTTCTTGATCACAACTAATCGAGAACACAACTAACCCACATATATTGAAATAAGTATTTTTGCAGGGGGGAAGGCCAACCTGCAACCCCACTGTGAACAGCAAACCTCCCTATACACCATATGTTATGTTCACTGTCTCTACAGTTGTACAGCAGTATTGATAACAGAAACATCTTAGAAGAAAATACAGTGGTCTCAGACATACAGCAGTTCCACAGATGCAGCCTGTGACCTAAAGGTAATTTTAACCACTTGAACTTAGTAATTTATCAGTCCCATATAAGAAAATAATTTTTAATAGTATGTTTTTACATATTCACTAAAAACAACCTATTCCAAAGCAATGAATCAAAGCAACTGCTTGTAAAAATAATGAAACTATATGTTAAAAAATACTTTACTAATATGAGACAATGCAAGTTAGCTTTCATGAAAAACATTCCTTTGTTAGGCTTATTCCATTAAAAAAGAAGTTGCTTCATAGTCCTTTTAAGGTCAGCTTGTTTTTTTTTTTTTTTTTTTTTTTTTGAATGTGAGGCTTTGCATTGTCCTACTGAGACACATTGTGGTTTTCTTATTGTAGATGTTTTTGCATTTGTTGGTAAAAGATTACAATATACCTAATACACGTGTGCTGTATGCTGGTTTGTTCAAATGCAGCACACTGTGGCTCTATGAGACTATAATACATTTGTGTAGTTTGTAGAGAACAAAACATGTTGAGTGCCCCAGTATAAAATAATACAGTGATGTCTTCTTCAGTAACGTTTAATAATAGGATATAGGTACTGGTCATCTGCTTACATTGTCAGCAAGGCACAGGCTGGGACATTTTTCTAAACAGTTTACATTAGCAGTAAGGTGTTGTGCAAAGTGCCTGAATGTTTGCAGAATTTTTGTGATTACAAACAGTGGTTTGAAGCGGTAGAAGACAATAAACAATTTGTGCAAACACAGTGTAAAGAAAACCTTACATCCAATCCCAGAAAACAGTTGTGGGATGTAGAATACTTAAAAGCTGAAAGTAAAAGCTGAAAATACCAAACTATATACACAAAAAGAGCCAAAATGCAATCACTCCTTGCAAGTATTATATCTTATGCTAATGTGTTTATGGCAAAAGATATTCTGGAGGCTGCAGAGGAATGCACAGCTGGCCGAGAAAGACCATGGCAACACACTCAAATTCAACGCACTCAGTTACACCTAAATCATCTCCTTGAATAGCTATCTGTTGCTAAGTAATGACTGTGCAAGCGTACGTCTTAAGGTGCATTATGCATATGGGTGATGACCCCAGTTTGTAATGTCCTCACATTTGCCAAACAGTCCTGTAATGCTGTAAGTTAAACATGGTACTAGGCTCAATAACGTAGTTTGCCAAAGTCTTGTTTAGGTGCCTAGACACATCAGGAGATGTATTCTAATGTACACCTAAGAAAACATCCAGGACAGTCACTGTCCATTCCAAACTGCATAATATGATTACAACCAAGCACAGGGTCCTCACAGTTCAGGGTTCAGGAACCCAAGCAACAGAACCTGAATATCACTGTGATGAAGAACTCTTACTGAGGCATATTCTGAAGAGTGTACAGGAAATCAGTGTAGCCAGTATTCCCAACTTCAAGCAACACAGCAATATCTGTTACACAATATACCATGGCATCCCAGTTTTACCCATAGCATAAGCAGTGAAATGACACATGCATCTGGAGTGTTGCATTGATGTAACAACTGCAGGACATGTCCTGTTCACCTGCCACATTACTCATCAATAACTTTTTAGCCATACATAAAAGGTCACATATGACAGTCATCATCATGTGGCCAAGGGACAGGAGATGCACACAGCAAAGTACTAGTCAAAGCAGTGTTATTAAAAGAATGGGAGGATTATCACAGGGCTCTAACATTCTGACCTGCAGCATTTTATGGGGTCTGTACATGGTGTACCCATGGCGGCTGGCTACTTCCATTAACCTGACCAAGATGACACCCCCCCAATTAGGCTCAGGTGTGCTTATACCAAACTGTATATGCTGCACAGGAGTTCAAGTAGTGAAGGGATTAACATAAAATTACACCAGCATAGATGTGTAGGACTTAGAGGTTGATCTAGATATGTGTCTATGTTAGAGGGTGATTGGGTCTTCCAAGAGAAGCAAAAATTATACACAATCATAGTGTGTAGCTGCATCTGAGACTGGCCTGTGAAACACAGTTCCACTAATCCTGTACAATAATGGTGCACCAGTTGTGGAAAGTGGTAATACATGCTGTATCATGAACAGCAGTTTGCTGGGTACAGTGTTAATGCATACTATATTATGAACAGCAAACTGTTCTGGACAGTGTTATTTCATGCTATACCATGATTGGCAGACTATTGTGGTCAGCATTAATACTTGTTATATCATAAATAACAGACTGTTCTGGACAGTGTTAGTGCATTTTATATGATGAACAGCTTATGCCAAAGGCGTTAAGTGGCATGTTGAAGACATGGAAGTCTACGTCATTATTTATATAATTTCTAATATTACCTGAATCAGTTAGTGAGTCTACCTCTTGGTGTTATAACGCACTGTGGCAAGCATGCATGATGTACTATTGTAAGGTGCTGTCCTTTCAGAATTTACACTGAAAATGTATCTGGATACCTGGGTATTGCACTCAAACAGGTACTTGGATGTGAAAAGTAGGATCATATGACCTATCATCAACACTGGCCCCATGATCATCACTGTGAACAGCAGGAACACTTTTAGCAGCAACTGGAAGTTTAGCTTATCTAACACATTCAAGTCTGCAAATAAATTTATGTAGGATTCACTTCAGATTATTGAACTAAGTCATATAGAGGGTGATCATAAATTCTGTACTGCAAACCAAATTAAGGATAAAACTAACATCTTAATTATGTTTATTCTACCTTCTTCTTCTTCTTTCGGCTGCTCCCGTTAGGGGTCGCCACAGCAGATCAACTGTTTCCATTTCCTCCTGTCCTCTGCATCTTGCTCTGTCACACCAACCACCTGCATATCCTTTCTCACCACATCCATAAACTTTATCTTAGGCCTTCCTCTTTTCCTGTTACCTGGCAGCTTCATCCTTAGCATCTTTTTCCCAATATACTCTGCATCCCTCCTCAGCACATGTCCAAACCAATGTAATCTTGCCTCTCTGGCTTTGTCTCCAAACCTTCCAACCTGGGCTGACCCTCTAATATACTTATTCCTAATCCTGTCCATCCTCGTCACACCCAGTGCAAATCTTAACATCTTCAACTCTGCCACATCAAGCTCTGACTCCTGCCTTTTTGTCAATGCCACTGTCTCCAGCCCGTATAACATAGCTGGTCTCACTACCCACTTGTAGACCTTCCCTTTCACTCTTACTGGTACTCATCTGTCACAAATTACTCCTGACACTCTTCTCCACCCACTCCATCCTGCCTGTACTCTCTTCTTCACCTCTCTTCCACACTCACCATTACTCTGAACTGTTGATCCCAAGTACTTAAACTCATTCACCTTCACCACCTCTACTCCCTGCATCCTCACCATTCCCCTATCCTTCCTCTCATTCACACACATATATTCTGTCTTAGTCCTGCTGACCTTCATTCCTCTTCTCTCTAGAGCATATCTCCACCTCTTCAGGGTCTCCTCCACCTGTTCCCTACTCTCACTACAGATCACAATGTCATCTGCAAACATCATAGTCCACGGTGACTCCTGTCTGATCTTGTCTGTCAACCTGTCCATCACCATTGCAAATAAGAAAGGGCTCAGAGCTGATCCTTGATGTAATCCCACCTCCACCTTAAACGCATCTGTCACTCCCACTGCAGACCTCACCGCTATCACACTACCCTCATACATATCTTGTACCACTCTTACATACTTCTCTGACACTCCCGACTTCCTCATACAATACCACAACTCCTCTCTAGGCACCCTGTCATATGCTTTCTCTAAATCCACAAAGACGCAATGCAACTCCTTCTGACCTTCTCTGTACTTCTCCATCAACACTCTCAGAGCAAACATCACATCTGTAGTGCTCTTTCCTGGCATGAAACCATACTGCTGATCACTAATCATCACCTCCTTTCTTAACCTAGCTTCCACTACTCTTTCCCATAACTTCATGCTGTGACTGATCAGTTTAATCTCTCTGTAGTTACTACAGCTCTGCACATCACCCTTATTCTTAAAAATTGGTACCCAAACACTTTTTCTCCATTCCTCAGGCATCCTCTCACTTTCCAAGATTTCATTAAACAATCTAGTTAAAACCTCCACTGCCATTTCACTTAAACACCTCCATGCTTCCACAGGTATGTCATCTGGACCAACAGCCTTTCTGTTCTTCATCCTCTTCATAGCTATCCTTACTTCCTCCTTGCTAACCCACTGCACTTCATGATTCACTATCCGCACATCATCCAACCTTCTCTCCCTCTCATTCTCTTCATTCATCAACCCTTCAAAGTACTCTTTCCATCTGCTCTACACACTCTCCTCGCTTGTGAGAACATTTCCCTCATTATCCTTTATCACCCTTACCTGCTGCACATCTTTACTAGCTCAGTCCCTCTGTCTAGCCAATTGGTACAGGTCCTTTTCTCCCTCCTTAGTGTCCAACCTTTTATACAACTCTTCATACGCCTTATCCTTAGCCTTCACCACCTCTCTCTTTGCCATACAACTCATCTCCTTATACTCTTGTCTACTTTCTTCATCTCTTTGACAATCCCACTTCTTCTTCGCCAACCTCTTTCTCTGTATACTCTCCTGTACTTCTTCATTCCACCACCAGGTCTCCTTGTCCTCCTTCCTCTTTCCAGATGTCACACCAAGCACCCTTCTAGCCATCTCTCTTACTAGCTCTGCTGTAATTACCCAGCTATTCGGTAACTCTTCACTGCCACCCAGTGCCTGTCTTAACTCTTCCCTGTACATCACCTCACAATAACCCTTTTTCAATTTCCACCATTTGATCCTTGGTGGTGCCCTCACACTCATCCTCCTCTTCTTGATCACCAATGTCATCCTACAAACCACCATCCTATGCTGCCTAACTACACTTTCCCCTGCCACCACTTTACAGTCTCCAATCTCCTACAGATTGGCCCTTCTACATAAGATATAATCCACCTGTGTGCATGTTCCTCCACTCTTGTATGTCACCCTATGCTCCTCCCTCTTGTTAAAATACGTATTCATCACAGCCATGTCCATCCTTTTCGCAAAATTCACTACCATCTGACCTTCTGCATTCCTTTGCTTAACACCATACCTACCCATCACTTCCTCGTCCCCTCTATTCCCTTCACCAACATGCCCATTGAAATCTGCTCCAATCACCAGTCTCTCACCCTTGGGTACAGTCATCACCACTTTATCCAACTCACACCAAAATTTTTCTTTCTCATTCATCGCACACCTATTCTACCTACAAGTGAGAAAAAAAAAAACTTTTATTCAAGCTTGAGTAATTTTGATTCATTTTTCTTATCTGGCTTATTTAGACTCAATTTTCTTAAGACATATATCATAAGATTCAATAATTGTTGTTTGAAATTGAAATAAAATCATCATCATTTAAATGCCTGAATTTGATTACTTCAGTTCTGGCATTCATTTGTTGTACTGTACAGTTGTAATGTTTCTGATTTCCCACAATTAATATATTCCACTATAGTATAGACCTCCTCCAATGTTTGAAAAATATTAACACTTTCTGATAGCTAGATGTAATTCTAATATTATCAGCATATGCAATAAGTGAGTACTTATGATTTTTATTACTACCTTAGTTAAAATAGATTGCAATTTATATAATAAGAAATTGATGATGCAGTCATAGTTGCCATAAGTCGACAACTCTGACATACTCCTGGAGTTGTTCAGTGGCTACATATAAATTTTGAATTGCTATCATGAGTGAGATTGGAAATGAATAATAGTATAGAACCTGATAAATTGTCTGTTTATGTAGTCAAAAATGTAAAAAAAAATCCAGTTTAATTAAATCAACAAAATGACAGAATTAGAATTATAGGTCTGCGTAAATAAAAACAAAATGTAAGTATTTATTAACCTCCAAGACTGATCTATTACAGAAAATCCTGACTGTATTAGACTTGACATTTTGTCAATATGGTCTAGTATATTTTTACTAGTAGCTTTTGTGATTATTCTTTAATCAATATTTAGGATTTAGATGGGCTAGTAATGTTTACGGCTCTTTCCATTTTTATCTTCCTCGTGAATTAAAATTGTTAACCTAATTGGGTAATTTCCAGTTAGGAGCAGTTAGATATTGAATCAGTTGATATAAATAAGGTACAAAATCCTCATCAAATGTAATATAAGATTTAATTAAAAAATTGTTCGATCCTAGAATTTTGTTTCTTTTTAAAGAAGGTCTCTTTAATGTCTTGCAAAGTAATTGCATACCTCTAAAACTGAGAACTGACAGCATCCCTCACCAAATTATTTATATATTGAGTATCAAGACTCCATACTTTTATGGACTACAGACTCAAAATATGAAAGTACCATATTATAGATAGTCTATTGGTCTGTCAGCAATTCATCTTGTGATTAATAAATGTGAAATATCACATTTTGTAAAACATGATGCTGTCATTGGAAATCCAGTAAGTTCTCTGTTTTATCCAAATGATAACATTTCTGTTTAAAGCACTGTTAACCTGGCAACCTACCTTAAACAGACTTACACTGCTATCTTAACCCAACTTTTTGTTTCCATAACAAAATATACTTTTACTAATTAACATCAAGTAGCTGACTTAAAATTTTTATTTTGATAGTCTAAGTCCTTAATTTTGTTCCTTATCTAGTTATGATATAAGGCAACATGTGGTTACATTTTATCTTTTAAAATGGTTCCCAGTTGTAGGAAATTGTTACATAAAGATTGTCTGACCAACAAAGCACTGACTAAACCAAATGACACTATAAAGAAGTCAACAAGCTCATTGTGAAATATGCATAAATTGTCTTTTAGCAGAAAATTTAATTTATCAACCATCATATTGATTTTCTTATGACAAAAGCAAATATAACAACCTGACAAATTTTTTCATGATAATCATTCTTTTTGGGAAAATTAGATCTGTCAAGCTTAGATTCTGTGATAGCATTCAATTCACTCTGTACTCAACAGTACTAAAATATTACCTGTGTTCTTCATGTCATCAAAAATACTATCTAGAAATACTATCTAGAAGTGCAATATACCCTGAAAGGAAGTATAAATTGTACCAACAGTAAGATAAACTTTGTTCAATTTTAGAGTAGCTAATATTACTATGCCAGGCATACCAGATTAATCACCTTTGATATAAAATAAGTGACTTGTCTAAAATGTGATGGTCATGCCATCAATTTTTTCAGTACCAGAATTATTATTGATTTTATATTAAAATTTTAAGATGATATAGAATCACAATGTTCATTACTAAGATGAATTTCCTGTAACAAACACATTTCAGGTGACAGCTCTATAAATTGTATAACCTGTCTAAGCTTCAAGAATGTATATGCTCAAGTAATATTTATACGAAAAACTTTAATTAAATTTATTATTTGTTACAATGTATTTCTTTCAAGTAAATATCCCATACCTGTATTCCAGTGTGCTAGAATGTCAACAAAAGAAGTAAAGAACCAAACTCTCACAGCCTTGTTAAAGATTTGAAATTTTAAACATAGAACAAGGAAAGAAAACAATGTCCAGTCTTCTTTTCATAGTGTCATGCAGGAAAAGTCCATCCCATAGGAGGTAAAAAAAACCCCAGGTCTGGTAGTTCAAGCTTGGCTTTAACTATAATGAAAATATTAATGGTTTGCCTTTTCATAATATTTTTAGCTTGAAAAAAATAATTTTTTCTTAACTTCAAAGGGAAGATCTGCAAACATTAAAATACTGAATTCCAGCTAAAATAATTCTTTACTAAGAGATATCTGCAGTCAGCAGTCTATTTCTATCACTAGTTTTATAATAAAATATGATAATAGCATTAAGTGTAGCTTTTTTGTAAATTATTTCTATGCACTAGAGGAAGACCTATGAAACGTGTCCCTTTCTATATACTAAAACTGTCCTTATATTCTACAGGCAATAGTATATTAAAGATAATCTGAAGAGTATGCTTTAGACCCTTTTCATTGTCCCATTCCTCATGAATACCAAGTATGCATCCATTTTTACATCTTTCTCAAGTTTCATATCCTAATTAGTGACCACAAAAAGTGGAATTTGTATTTTCTAAATTAGCCACCCTGAAAAGAAGAAATTGTTTTTTTGCAAAGAATCTATGTACTCTTTTACAGAGGAGTGCTCAAAATCTAGTGTGGCTATTTTCATTTCCAAATCATTTATCTGCTCAGTATATCATTAATAATTCCCAATTATAAATAGATTGTTGAATCTGAGTAATGGATATAACAGCAGGCTGTAACCTATTTGAAGTTTGTTTGATAGTATAGATACTACCAGAACAGCCATGTTACTCTTTGGAATGTTAGACATTGTAGTTACATCTGTTTTTTTTAACTGATTAAGTTTCTTCCTCAGAACTAACCAAGAAATATCTTAACAGCAACAGGCAAAGTAAATGCCCTCCTTCTTTAAATTGTGACTAATTGAGATGCCGATTCTTGTTGAATGGCACCTAACAACTGTTCTTATAATATGCTTGGAGACTGCATGGACATCTTAACCTGATATATTCTCCATTTGGGGACTATGAGTGTGATCAAATTTAAACAAGGACTTTACAACAATGATTTAGAAGTTGCTACACTCATTTCCTTGTCATTCTGAAGGTTCAGTGTCAATTATAAATGTTTATTACAAAGAGTAGTATGTGGAAAAAAAGTGCTCTTCATAGTCACAGGCCACAGAGCTTTCATAGTGATGCCAATATGGATGCCAGAAAAACTTTAGCACTGGAGTTTGCTTTCTTAGAATAATCCTGTGAACATTTTAAATTTCTTTATAAGTTTTTAACATGGTTCAAACATTTTCCAAGTTGAAGTCTATTGACTCTAGTACTGGGTTAGTATGCTATGGCAGGGGCCTTTCCTGTCTCCATCTTCCAGGAAAAAAAAAACAGGAAATAATAATGCTGTCCATGCTGTAGTATTAGGAGTGCCATCTGCTTAGCCAGAAAAGGGGTCCATTCTTATACATTGTTGTTAGGGATGACTTGACTATTGACTGCAGCCTATCAACCATGATCTTCAGGTCTAGGACTCATCCACCACAAATTTCATAACTTATGCAGGGCACATTCAGTGGATCTCGAAGAGTGGAGGGATGGAAATCTTGAAGTACAGGCCAAGGTTTCATAAATTATGCTGGACACAACTGGCTTATCTTGAAGAGTGGAGGGACGGAAATCTTGAAGCACAGACCACCAGGAATTTTTAAATCCCTTTCTGTAATGTGCAACTTCTAATGCTGATTTTAATATATCAGTACACCTGGGTTTACAATGCTGTGTCCTATGATGTGATTGCTGCATGTCATTCTGTAGTTTTGCTAATTATATTTACTTGCTACTTTCAATGCATTTAGTAATGTCATTCTCTATGTTGTGTTTTTAATGCATGTATACTTCTGAGTTCTCGGCTTCATGACCTAATGTGTGATTTAACTATTACTGATTATTCTGTAATGTGACTGTCTAGGTGCACATGGAAGAAATTTATATGTTTTATTTTCAAGTGTCATAAGAAAATGTAGCAATATACACTTGGTATTTCTACTGTATTAACATATCAGTTTGACTTTTTCCATGAAGCAAACAAGGATGTGGAGATCAGAGGAAATACATATTAAAAGAGTCATAACAGTGTAATGGGTGTTGTCACAAGAATAAGCCTCAAAACTTTCTCAAAAGCCAAAACAAACAGATAAATAACTTCACTTGCGATGCTAAAGTGTGACTTTTTGGAATTTATTGCTATACCATTAATGTACGTTTGCAAGGACTTTGCCTTCATGCACATCCAAAGTCAGCTTTTCCCTCGCCACCCCTGCTAGCTATATAATTTTAACTCTTGACATCTCAGTATCTCAGAGAACACAAAATATTTTGGGATACCTGAACTTTGGGCATACCGTACATTCTGCTTGGGCATACAAGTGAGGAAGTTACAGGTACACCTTTGCATTGTCCAGTGCCATTTCTAAACTGGATTCCCCTGCTACTCTACCTGTGGTCTAGCACTAAAGGCAATGTAATAATCGGAGGAGTTGGGTAGCTGAGGCTAGTTATTTCAACCTGTTAGTCTGGTCCTGATATTGAAAGGGTTAAGCTGTTACCTAAGTTAGCTTGTTTTGATATGTTTCTGAATGGTTAAACTGAAAGCCTGATTACCTGTTCTGGGAATGAATGATTATGATTAATGCACAACTTTAAAAGACAGGAGAAATGTCAATTAAAGAGAAGGAATGAAAGAGGAAGACACAGAGAGACAAAGTACGCCCTGTTTTTTTTTTTTTTTTTACTTGGGTGCCAGACTAATAAAGCTGAGTTACAGAGTATGTAGATGGAATGGATTTCCTGGCTCGATTTATAAACTGGAAAATGAGACTATGTGTGTAGCTATTCTCTATTACTTAGTGCAAAACCTAAGAAGGAAAGTGCGTCTCTACAGAACAACAGATTGGTGTGTTTTTACTTTTGGAGATTAAAAAAACTGGCATTTGTCAAAGCCTTGGATTATTATGCAAACTGATGCTTACTATTGGAGATCAAGCTACCATTTCATGGATTATACTTGCTGGGGATACAAAGAAGTGGTTACATTTTATAATGAGTTCAGTTCAATCAGGCTATTTTTAAGTGGTTCCAAGCTGCAGAAAGAGTATTTTCGTACTGAGGAATAAATTCCCCCTCCATTACTACACAGGCCAAAGGAGAAGTGAACTTCTAAGTGCTGCTGAGAAATTCATTCATGTTAGAAAGTGTTTTAATATGGCACACAGCAGAAACTATGCTCAATGCCATTACTGTACATTTTTTTAAAGTGTTTGAAACTGCAGTCAGACTGGATCTACAAGCACAAGTTTGTTGAAGCAGCGACTGGCAGTCTAGTCTTTCCTTCTTCCAGACTGTCATAAATGGAACAGAATATAAACTAAGGTATTAGTAAATTTATGTCACTTTATGTAGGGTTTCTTTGTAACTGTCATCTGACAATGCTGTGTTTTCCAGTGCTTTGTTTTCCAAGTATGCTGTTATTGAGAACTTAATTGGCATGCATCATCAAAATACTTAGTTTTTAAATATTTTCACAAATGAATGCAATGTATATATCTAAGGTATATTAATGGTGAGGCTGAGAGCTTCCACAACTTGCAAAACATATATAACTAAACTATAACAATGCTAAACCAGATTCAGAAATGTATACCAAGGTCTGCTTATGCCAGACCCAAAAGTGCCTCCAGTAGGGTGTGACGCAGTAATATATATCACTAACGTATTATGTGTCAAGTAGTTGTATCCTCCATTAACGGATTTCTGTAACATTTTGACCATAGTGCGTTTAATCATACCTCAGGTTTGCCTCTTTTCCAACCCTCTCATGCTTGTCTTGTATGTTTTATAGCTGCTTATACATTTATTTCCTGTTTTCCATTTTCTCCTCAACTAATATTTATTCCTTACTGCTATGCTTTCTCAAAAAAAAAAAAAAAAAAGGAGGGGGAATTCCCCAGCAAAAACAGCAGTACATATTTCCTGCATTCCTGTTCTTTATTTTTAAAAACATTTCTATGTGTCTCAGCTGCCTGTAAGACCACCACTACTACCACTTCCTTAATAATACCCCCATCTAACTGTCCTGTTAGCAACCTTTTCCCTTTGACACTTGCATTTCATGTTCTGCATTGTGAAACCTGCCATAGTGAGTCCTTAATTGTATCTGGAATAACTAGACAGAATTTTTGTTATGAGACTCTCTGGGTTAATGCGGCACTACATCTAGGATTAATCAGTTTTCATTAAAAGACTCAGATTAACATAGTACTGCATAACCTAGGATAATTACACAGAATTTTTGTTTGAGACTTTTTGGGTTAATATGGCACTAGTCTTAGTGGTATGAATATCCACACAGTACTGTAATTTCTTGTATTTTATTTTACATTTTGTCATGACATAAGGTCAAATTGCTGATTATATTGGTAGGTGAAAATGTGCAGAATCCTGTGGAGTTGCATGTATGCCTTTACTTTTATATCTACACAGTACAATACATATTGAAAGGTCCTGGTAGAAAATTATATGTGAATAGAATTTCTTTGTGTTATCTGCCTTAACAGTGTGGCTATATATTCAAGGATACCTTACTATTTGTTGTCACAGATACATTTATGTAGTTGTTAATGGTCATTGTATAGACTTCATTTTAAGGCAGACACGCTAACATTTGCCTTGGCACACTGATTCAAGTACCAATATTATGCAAAGTGTGTTACTAGTTGGAATGCATACTTGATATTATAGTGGTAATGTAGATAATCCGTTAATGATTATGTTACTTGAACGTCTGAGTTGTGTTCACATGCAGTACTGTACAAATGTAATAATCTTTGAGGCTATTATTGTTGATATCAGATAGAAAATTAACATGCACATTGTATGAGATATATATACTTGTGCCTTAATAAAATGTCATACAGGACATAAAATGTGGTAGTGTGGATTAACTTATAGAAGTGGCCTATGATATAGCTGAATGTGTTACTGCATACAGCAATGGCATATACTGTGGATTAATGTTCATAGACTGTAAGTTAATGTTAGTACAGTTAAAAACAGCATGAAAATAAATATGTTAATACAAATAATAGTGGCACATTGTGGATTGACATGCTGGTGTTGAGTAGTAGCATCTATTGTGAGTTAACACATTAGTACAAATAAAAGTAGCACATCTGGTGGATCAGCATGTTGGTACAGATAACAGTGGCACATACTGTGAAATAACATGTTAGTACAAATAACAGTGCCATATACTGTGAAGTAACATGTTAGTGAAAATAACAGTGGCACATACTGTGAAGTAACATGTTAGTGCAGATAACAGTGGCACATACTGTGAAGTAAAATGATAGTACAAATAACAATGGATTTGTACAATAGTCAGACTGTAATACCAGTAACAAACAGCTGCAATACATGTAAAACTGTGAATGCAATGTGAAACAATGGCAGACATGGCAATGAGTTACTTAGTTTCAATTACAGAGGACAGTTAGCTTGTTTTTTAAAGTTACGTCTCATTAATATATTTTACATCTATCCCAGCTGCCAACAGCTGTAAAGCAGGGAACTAATCCTGGACTGCACACAAGACCATTACAAAATGTTTATATACTCACTCGCACACTGCAAGCACCACTGCTGTCAATTTGGGGGATTGTCAGTTCAGCTAATGGCATGTCTTTTTATGTGGGATGAAACTGGAGAACCTTGCTTAATGAGAACTTAACCAGAGAATCATAGGATCATAAGAAATACAAGGCAATTGAGTCAAGTGACCACTTATGACTTTCCAGTACCCACTCTCAGATGGTACCTTCTCTTTTAAGAAGGGCCAGGCTAGTAAGCCACGGCTGAAATTGTAAATCCCCATACAGTTGTCCAGCTCTTACCTAAAGTGAGGTAATGAGTCTTACTGCTTAATCTGCAGTAGGAGTCCGCTCAGGAGTGTGGAATGTACTGTGTAATAAACCTTTCTCTTCAACGTGTTTTATTCATCCACTGGTGAAGATTTAGGCCCCTTATTTCAGTATTTGTTGGATTATTTGCTTTGTGGAGATACAAAATATCCTGAACTACTGGGTCCCTAATGTCTCAGAAGGCAAGGCAAAGATCTCCAGTCATGAGTCTATAAGATACTGAGTAAAGGGATGGTACTTACTGATTTTTTTGGTAGCTTAGGGCTTTTATGGCAGTGATCATCTTATATAGGAACTCCTGGGGTATTTCCAGTTGTTTGATGTGTAAAGTGAGGTATATCTCAAAGGAGACATTGTATTTAATAATCGGCATAATCAGTGCTGAATATAATGTGGTAATGACGTAACTGGATCTGAACAATAACCCTTTGGCAAAGAGCTGCACTAAGTCGGTCTTTGACTGTTGTCATTACATGATGATCAAAAAAGAGGGACTTATCAACCCAAGTACGAGGGTCTCTTAACAACATTGTCATTACAGAGTGGAATATTGTCTATATTGTGTGTTGGGGGGAGGGATGGTTTACCAAATGCAGCTGTGTTACACTGCTTGGCATTTAATTTAAACCTGTTGACAGCACAAAATGTCTTTTTGCAAGTGCAAGTTGTTATTGTCAGTCTTAGGTGTCAGAGGATGACTTGACAGTGACTCCCAACATGCAGTCATCAGCAACCTTGATTTGACAGAGGTCTTGGTTTGTTATCTGGAGGTCAGGAAAGTAAATGCTAAACAAAAACACAGATCCCTGTGGAACACCACTTGTTACCACCTTGCTCTTTGACGAGACATCTGCTACTTGCAGAGTATGGGTCCCTTAGCTAATTGGTTAGCCATCACTTTACATGGGGATCTGTTTGTAATGCATATAACTTATTAAATATGCTCACATGGGATACAGTGTTAAAGACTTTGGCCAGGTCTAGGCATGGTATGCACTCTTTTAAAGAATTTAACTAGATCTATTAGACAGGATGTGCTGTTAAGAAAGCTGCTGTTGGTCTGGCCTGATGAGATTTTTAATGTCATAGCTGACGTTAGTGTGAAGTGCAACTGTTGAATCACTGAACTACCACTCAATACTTCTGATTTAATTAATTCTTTTTTTATGAATTTGTGAAGATTTTAAATCAAGAATTTCAGATGAAAAAGACAGTCACGTATGCAATTTTTTTATTGTTTAACATAACAGTACGACTGTTGCTTTGTTGAAAATATTCTAAACCTGGAGGTTACTGAAACTTTCCAATGTGTTTAACAAAGATATATAATATGCAAAAGGTATGTGATTTGGGCTACACTACTCCTGTGTAACTGTATTCATGTATTATGTAATGGTGTTGTAGGACAAGGCTTTTTATTGTTTCATTGTTTGGCAGCAGGTGTCTGGGATGTACTGTGCAACACTGATAATGCTTTCATAGTGTACCTTTGTTGAAATGGAAGGACTGTGGAAAAGGTTGGGTGAGGCCTAGTCTTCATGAGGTTAATAGAACGTTAGCCAAAGTAAATGCAGAATGCATGATGCTATATGCATAACAGGGCATATAAACAAATTGACACATTTGCTTCATCAGAAAATTCAACAAAGAAGCTCAACAGGAAAATTCCCCACATGGCAGTACAGAGGCATAGTCTTATTTCAAAAAATCTGGGAATGTACTAATCTGATGGGAGCAATTTTGATGAGTTGTTTCCCCTTAATGGATTTGACCTAACCCATATGTGAGGCATGGTTCTTCATAGAATAAAGTCAGAAGGTGTGGGAGAGATGTTTTTGAATGACATGAGTAACACTGAAAAAATATGTTAATGTTTTTCTCTAAAGTGACAACCTACAGATTACTTGTTAAAAAGGGCATATTTCTAAAGTGTTGCAAGAATATGCTGCACATGTAAAACTATGCAAAGGGTCCATGGCAGGCGGCAGACTGTATTTGAAAACTGCTTGCAGGTGCATATTCATCAGGACCACAATTTTTCTTGCAGTGTTTTATACCTCCAGTAACATTTAAATATGATTATTGTAAGCGGCTCACATTCCATTATGCTGTGTATAGCGTATTGAGGGGTGAATAGAAAGACTCTAATTGTAACCCACTTGTTATCTGTTTAATATATGAATGTCGAATACACATCAAGTGTGAAGCTTGACAAACGACTATTGATATCCATTTCTCAATATGTAACTAGTGGAGTATGATCAGAGAAATCCAATAATAATTCCCTGTAATGTGCAAACCTTCAACTGCTATTATATATTATGATTTATAGAAAAATAAAGTGTAGGACCTAGGACTGTGAAGTGTTTTACACCTTTTAAAGGTGTAAGACGTTTAGTGCTTTCACGCAGATTGAGGCCATAAATGAAGTGTGCTTCTGATGAAGCAAAGGCTTTAAAAGCTGTCTTTTCAATCTGCCAGTTTTATTCTTCTCTGTATGGCACTACAAAGTGTATTACAGCTCATAAAGCAGTTAACGTTTCCAGTGGTGCTCTGTGGTGGCTCCTGTTTGTGCTTTAACACAACACTGAAGCATAACAGCACTGGAAGCTACTTAATGGACTTTTAGAGCATTTCTTATCTCAGACAGGTACTTAACAAAGCTGTCTTCTTTTTGAATTCAGAATTTTATTGCAGCACTTCAAATACTACAAAGTAACTATGGATACATTGTGCTTTGTCCTGTCATTCAGAATTGTCTCAGTCTTTCTCTCAGGTGGCATGGTTGTAGAAGATTGGGGAAGGAGAGGGAACAGGATGGTAGACAGGCCTGAGTCACAGCTGGTTATAGATGTGAGTGCCTAGCTAGAGGCCTTGATAAAAATAAACGTAGACAGCTGAGCTTTGCGCATCAAGGGTATGTGATAGAATTCAAGTTCAGCCGTCCCTTTTTTAAGAATACTGTTGGCAGTAGAAGAGCAGATACCCATTGTGCTGCTCCTTGTGTGGCAGTTACTATAACAAGAGCAACTGATACAGTGTCAGAGGGAGAGAAGAGTCAGGTTTTTTACTCCTGTCTGTTTTTAGTTAAAAAAAAAACAGTCCCATGACCGAGACTAATTTTGAGGATAACAAAGTTTAATCGTTTCCTAAAGGTGCCCAACTTCAACATTCTACACCTTGGAATTGCTAATCTTGTTCATTCTCCTAGCGATCTTTCTGATCATATTGGACCCAATACGGTATATTCTTGTATGTCCATATTCAGCAGGACCACAGCAAGTTCATGAGGTTCAGAACCGGAATCTGGCATTACCAATTTACTTTTTGCACTTTGGCATCTCTCTTTTTACCAACCGTATTTTCAAAGGATTTAGCCATAGTCAAACTCTTCTTTAGGATGACTGATTGACTTCTGCATGCCCAAGCACAGTGAAAGCTTTTAGGCAGCCTGAAAATTACCACGGATTGCCTTGACTGTTTTAGATTTTCAACAAACTTCCCAAATCTCAATAGCCATGTTGAAAATTGACCAAGGAGCAGACACAAGCACAAAAGAATGTAGGCTATTCATCCTAAGGACAAGTTCCTTGCTTTACAGACCTTTCTGCAGTGAGCCATCAGAGCCTATGTGACAGCTACTGACTTCCTGAAGGCTGTAGAGTAGAGGTCTCAAATTTAAATGACCACTGGTGCTGTATGAGGACTAGCAAACTCAGGCAAAGGTCACATTCACCAAGGCAAAATAAAATATAGACAGTGTAGCTAGAAAAGTATTGTATTTGTTACCCTTATCTGTAATTGTGCTGGTTTGAGAGATGCTAAGGTCTGAGGGACATACGTTTGAGACCATTGAATATATACAGCATTTACAGTACGTATGGCTCCTCCAGTCAAATTGCATATGATTAAGTTTCAGAGGTTCTACAGAAAATCCTGCAAGTGGCACTCATAACCTCTGAATGAGGACTCCCTGTGTTACATTGCATTAAGAGGGAAGTTTTGTGGTGATGGGGCTAACTGTAGAGGAACAAAGTGAAACCTTTCACCCAGCAAGATGTCAATCTGGTCCCTAACAACTAATGTCTTAAAAATGTCCCGGTAGCTCTCTGTTGGTACATTTTTCACTTTAGGAGGCTTAGTCCTCCATGCAGAAGAACTTATGCTTCATTTTGACGTTATGTTATTTTTTTATATTTTTTCCTCCATATAACATGTTTATTGAAACAAATCAAACAATCAGCATATACATTCTACTATATATATATATATATATATATGGTTCCCTATCAGAAGCCTGAAACACTATAAGCTTGAAAATCAAAATCCTGAAACCAAAAGCCTGAAAATTCAAAATCCCGAAAACCCAAAATCCTGAAAACACAAAATGGACATACTGACGTCATTGTGGCTTTGCTATTGTTAGCCCTGTGGTGTTAGGTCATGCGTTGGGTTCAGGTGAGTGTGCGGTTGGTTTTATGTTAGGGTTGGGGTGGTTTAAGTGAGTTAGGGTTAGGGCGCAGGTTAGGCATGTATGCAATAGTGACAAATATTGGGGTTAGGGGCGGTTTAAGTGAGTTAGGGTTAGGGCGCGGGTCAGGTGAGTGTGCGATAGTGACGGACCTTAGGGTTAGGGTTAGGGTCAGTTGGTAGATATTAGTGTCTTTATAGTGACATATTAGCATTATTTGTGTTTTCAGAATTTTGAGTTTCAGGATTTTGGGTTTTCGAGATTTTGAATTTTCAGGCTTTTGGTTTCAGGATTTTGATTTTCAGGCTTATAGTGTTTCAGGCTTCTGATAGGGAACTATATATATATATATATATATATATATATATATATATATATAGTATATCAAATGAAACAAATCATAACAGATGTATAATAAAATTGTTCAATATGATTTCACCTGTCTTTAAGGCATATTCTTAGCCCATGGTAATTCCCACATTTGATCTCTATAACTACCATAACTAAATTCTCGATGTGCCCTTGCTGTAGCCATCCCCATGTCTCTAGGCCAGTGAGCAACCTTGTTTTAATAATGTTAGAACAGGTATAGAATGGCCGATGAAAGCTCGGACCACTTTCCCTTGTCCATTGTCCTCCCTGATCAATTGCTAGTGCTTTGCTAAGTGCACAAAAAGGAATGTTGCCAGTACATTTCTACAGAGAAGATTACTGTAATCAAGGCAGAAGCATGCAGCCTTACTTCTTGTAGCAGGATAAGTTTTGCTCACCCTTGATTAGCAAATTTAGATAAAGCAATCTGCAGCACTTTCCCTTTCTTTGGTGCTGGCAATCTGATCAGGGGTTCATTAGCAGAGTGATCCCACATTTAGAATCCACAGAACCATTAGTAGTCTTCAGCACCTAGCATGTGTTTTTTTTTCTTATGAGTTAGCTCCTAAACCTTTTGGAACTCTTCTGTATTCCCTGGCAGAAGGAATCAATATCTTTGTTTCCCTTTCATAATCTGCAACACTTCTAGAAAATGCAAGGTTAAACAAAGCCCACTTCCCTTCCCTTCCTTAAATGGGGAGTCAGTGCTTTTTCTTTTCATAGAAAATGCTGCACTGAATTCTGGAACTATTCTTACAGCTTGATTCACACTTTTGAGATTATTATTGAAGTCTGTAACCTTCCTCAACATATGCCTCTGGTCATTAAAATTCAAACACTTGAAAATAAAATGCCTGGTGTACAATGGGTTCACATGCCTATTATGAATCCTGCAGATCCATCTATGACTGATGGATGATATGTTTCTAAAAGAAATTTTAACTCTTAAGATATAAAGAACACAGGGTCAATTCCCTCTACTCTTTCTCAGGCAAACCAAGCATTCTGAGGCTATTTTTTGTTCATCTATTTCAACTTCCATTTGCAAAACATGTGACTATAAAATCTGTGACATGGTTTGAATTTGTACTTCCCGTCAATCTCTGTCCTTTAAAATCCTCCTGCTACTGTTGTAGTATATGCCAGATGCTCTCTAATGGTTGATCTTGCTTCAGTACAATAGCCTTAATCTGAGCTTTGTGTGTAAGCTGGGAAATGTTATCCAATGACACTTGAATCACTCAAATGTCATCACTGAGCTTCTGTGTCCATTTTGCTATCTTGATTGTATGGCACGATCACACCACCAAAACAAACTAGGATAAAAATAATTTCTTGTGTCTCAAAAATCACCTTTTTATTCAGTCCCCACAAGCCCTAGCTCCTTATGGGGTTACAGGCATGCATTTCATGATGATACATCCCTGCATCGCAGATCATACCTTGCTATCCATGCACATGCCTGTGAATGCCACCCATGTTATTCCTTGTTGGTGAGAAAATCTACAAGTAGTAGCTTCTTTGAACAGATACCCTTTTACATTTATTCTGAATTTACTAAAGACGAGATGCTGATTTGAAAAATACCCAAGGGTGTTATGAACACTGTTGGAATTCTTACCATCTCGGAGGTAGCCAGTGGCATGTAAAACCTACTAAAACAGAATTAAAACGTTCCTAATACAAAATTCCAAAGGAGTTGCTAATCCATAGTTACTAAAGCAGGAATCACATATGATGAGCTGGTTAAAAATGCCAGGCTCTGTAACTTGGCTCTGTAGCATGAATAATAAAAGGAGGTTTCATCCAAGTGTGTTGTTGAAGAGAGAGCTTCTTTTGCTGGTCCTCCTCGCTATCCTAATGGAAGTAAAACAGCTAGGAAAAGCTAGAAGACAAATATCAGGAGAAAGATCTTTTTCTTATTAATCTTTATTGGTCATCAAAGCAGATGTAAAAAAATATTACTGATAAAGCTTTGACAGCCACTAAAACAGCTTTGTAACTCACCAGTCATGCTCACCCCTTAAAAAATATTACCCCCCCCCCCAAAATCCTTCTGTCATGAAAAAAAACAAAATTTAAAGTTCTCTCTCTTGATAATACAACCATTAAAGGCACTTCTCATAGCAAATTATTAGGGATGA
Organism: Protopterus annectens; assembly: GCF_019279795.1. NCBI lineage: Eukaryota > Metazoa > Chordata > Ceratodontiformes > Protopteridae > Protopterus > Protopterus annectens. The sequence goes on along the minus strand of NC_056739.1, from coordinate 6,049,721 downwards.
TAGTGGATGATAATCCTAAATTCAACCTGCATATACAAAATTGCATATGATAAACTCATCAAAACATGGGATGCTTTATAGAGCCAAACACTTTCTCACCAATGCAACTAAAACTACACTTGCTACTACTTATCTCTTCTCCAAACTTCTTTATGGTGCTCCAATCCTTACTAACCTTCCATCGTAAAAATCAAAACTTGAACAATGCTATTACTAAGTTGCCAAATTTTCAGGAAGTATCCCTTTCAGAACCCACCACTGTATAGGACTAAAAAGCATAAACTGGTTAGAACTACCCCAACAACTACCATATACACAGCTTCTTACCACCTATGTTATTATCCAGAATCCATCTGCTTGTCCAGCAGTAAATAACATTCTACACAACTATGTTCCCAGTCGGTCATTACAATCCAATGACCTAGAACTCCTGCCTGTTCTGCCTGTCATTGTCTGCACTCATTCCATGTTGCTAAGGCCTGTAACTCCTTACCTGTATTCATCAGTTCAATACCCTCCCTCCCAGCCTTCAGACTTCCTAGCCAAAAGCTGTCTCTGTTCTTGCTCAACACCAGGATAAACTATATCTTTAAATGTGAACAAACACCTATTCACACCTTTTATCCCCTTGCTCTCCTTTCTTTTTCACACTTTCTTACATCTATCAATTTCTGTCTCCTGGCTTTCTCTCTAAATATACCTTATGCCTGCTTTTCTCTTACTTCATATTGCAATTCCTGTTTGCATTATACTAAATTACCTTTCATTTCTCTATAACTGGCTAAACTTTCTCTAAATATTAAATCATTGTCCTATAAAGTGTAACTATTCTTAACCAGTGTTTTTCATATTATGTCTTATTTGATATAATCATTTAAACTGTAGTTGTTTTTGTATTATTTTTAAAGATTATAAAATTATTGTTTTTAAAATGTTTTGCAATACTTTGGAGCTTTTCTTCCTGAGCCTCCACTGAAAATGGATTCCTACCTAGTTAGATTTTCCTGGTTATCAAATCTCAATAAATAAATATGATTATGGGGACATACTGGATACATTACTGGTACTAATATTCTTTAAAAGAGATGAAAATATAAGAAACAGTAATAATGTGGCAAACAGGAAAACAGAATTGATAGAAACTGATTTTTTTTTTACTTTTTTGATGTGATAACCGGGTAAGTGAGCTGGCCTTCCATCCCTTTTTATTTGCAACCCAAATAAAATTGTACAAATAGGAAAACAAATCAATACTTACAGGATATTGCTAATTATTCTAAGTATATACTGGTTGATAATGGTACATTTACAGATGCATTGAAATAAAATGATTGTCTCAGAAGCATAAATATTTAGATTCATTTTGCAAATGAAGTTTAAATTCCTTCTTACAGGGTACCAAAGATTTGAAGTTTTATACCTCACTGGGCATTTGATTTCATATCATGAGTTTTAACCTGAAGAAGGCTTTTCCCCAATGCAAGTTTAAACCTAGGACTGATTAATGTGTGTATTTATATTCTCTGCTGGTTCTAAGGGCATAGTTTTGTACCCTGTTTGTAGGTTTTTTTTAAAGGGAGGGCATTAACCAGGAGTTAGAACTTTAAAAAACAGAATGTTTAATAGGTTGGTGGATCTAGTCATAATGGCTTGTTGCAGAGGTGGCAATTCATATCTGCCAGGAGGGCAAATCTAAATATTTTATTTTCTGCTACGTTGATTTCTTTTTTGGGGCATTATGCGAAGATTGGAGGGATATAAATGGCAAGGCATATTCAAGTGTGGGTATTAGCACACTTTTAACTAAGGCCATTCTTGCTGCTGGGAAGAGAAAATTTGTGAGTGTAGCAATATGTTAATTGTGATAGGACTTTAAGGTAACAGTGTATGAATACTGAAACTTAGTAAGGGGTCCATTGTTTCACCAAGGCATTTCTGTCTCGTAACGTTTGGAA